>NC_069500.1:1276284400-1276584400 GCF_027579735.1 Bombina bombina
TCTGAGTTTGAAGTTAGCTAGATTCTCGATTCCAAGCTACGGGGCAATCGGCTGTACTACCTGGTCCATTGGAAGGGTTATCCTATCTCTGAACGATCTTGGGAACCGGCCTCTCATGTTCATGCTCCAGCTCTTGTCAAGTCTTTTCACAAGAAATACCCTGCCAGGCCCGGTCGGGTCCCCCGGAGGGGTCCTTGAGGAGGGGGCACTGTCACGCTCAGCTGCTGAGAAGCTCTGCAGTCCTCTCTGTGTGCTTGATTGACAGGTGTCTGAGCCACCCCTTCCTGATGATGTCACAACCAGGCTTTTTATTCTGGCTTCCTGTTTCTCCAGTGTCCGTTTGTTTGTTAACTTTGAGGCTTCTGTTAGGATTTCGCTGAGGAATCTCTCTAACTGCTGCTTTTCTGTTGCCAATCTCTTCAAGGACTTACTATGCTGGATTAATCTTCAACCTCCTGAATACCTGTCTCCAAACAATGCAAGTACTGTTTGTTTTGTGAAACTTTCAAACTTCCTGTTTACCTGCTGCAATCCCTGCATATTCAGACTACCCTGTGTAGTGCAAACTATTCAAATACTGTTATTTCTGTGAATCCTTCAATCTGCATGTTTACCTGTTTCCAAACTCTGCAAATACAATTGTTCAGTGTAAACCTTCAAACTGCTTGATATCCTGTTGCCAATCTCCACAAGTACTGATTAATCTGTGTTAACCTTCAAACTACCAGCTTACCTGTTGCTATCACTGCAAGTTCTGACAACACAGTGTTAACCTTCAAACTACCTGATTACATGTTGTTAATTCTGCAAGTTCTGACTACATCTTGATAAAGGCCTACCCGGCTGAAACGCGTAGATTTGCTCATACAACTCTCATTTACTTTCTTTCCTAAGTGGGGAACTCGGTTTTAGTAGGTGAGGTGCATTAAAGCCGTCTTAACATTCAATCGGTGTATACATATGCGTAATTCCTCACCCAGGATCTATTTACCGAATCCCCAATATACCTAATCAACATCATATTTTTTCCAACGGGTCCCCTATCCTGTTAATCCATACACCGGAACAGGTAACAGGTAATAGGACCTGGAGGTACAGCCCAGAAGTTTGTGTCACGGCTGCCAGCAAATACCTCGGCCCCAGGATTTACCTGCAACTTAGCCACGGCAATACACAGGCTATCCAGACGTATTGGGATTTTATATTTTTAAACTGTTTTTTAATTGCTGTTTAATAGCAACAACGCTTGCCACCTACAAAGGATTGGACAGTACCGCCGGAGCGTTTTTTTTCTTCTATCATCCACGGCCGCAAACAGTTCTGTTTCCAACTATTTAAGGACGGTAACCAGAAACACCAGTACGGTAAACAATTATCAATAGAACTGGGAACAACTGATTGCCATTATAATATCCTACATATGGGACTGACTTATATTAGGAGTCACAGATCCTTTTTTATGAATTCTGTTAGATACTGTGGTCACAAATTGTATCCAACAACTTACTATATATTTCCTTTGTATCTTATATGTTTTTATTCTAGACTACATTTGTCTGTATTATATATTCTTAATTTTTAATTTTCGCCATCGGTGCCGGCACCTTCAATACATTATTCCATTTCATTTATATATTTTATTTATAAATTAAAATCTATATTGTTATTTCTAACTTGGTGTACATTTTTATATATATAGCCTTATATAGAGAGTTTTTTCTTCACTATTTAGTGTTTCACTTATCATTGCACTACACCACACATATCCATTTGCCCCGAGTAGATAAGAACATTATTATCACCTCTGAAATATTCATTCTATTTGATTATCCTCTAAGCTGTTTAGCGCTACCCTTACTCTGTTTTTCTTCATAAAATAAATACCAAGTTAACTGTAAAATAAATATAAACCCTAAAATAGCTACAATGTAATTATTAATTACATTGTAGCTATCTTAGGGTTTATTTTATAGGTAAGTATTTAGATTTAAATAGGAATATTTTAATTAATAATATTAATTAGATTTATTTTAATAAGAATTTAGTTAGGGATGTTAGAGTTACATAGGGTTATTATACTTAATATATATATATATATATATAAATATATATATAATATAATAACGATATTAACTATATTAATCCTAATATAATTAGGGTTAATATAGTTAATATATATATAATATAATAACTATATTAACCCTAATATAATTAGGGTTAATCTATTTAATATAGGTGGCCGCGGTGTAGGGGGATTAGATTAGGGGTTAATACATTTAATATAGGTGGCGGCGGTGTAGGGGGATTAGATTAGGGGTTAATCTATTTAATATAGGTGGCGGCGGTGTAGGGGGATTAGATTAGGGGGTAATACATTTATTATAGGTGGCGGCGGTGTAGGGGGATTTACATTATAGGCAAAAGAGCTGATTTCTTTGTGACAATGCCCCGCAAAAAGCCCTTTTAAGGGCTGGTAAAAGAGCTGATTTCTTTGGGGCATGCCCCGCAAAAAGCCCTTTTAAGGGCTGGCAATAGAGCTGTTACTTTGGGGCAATGTCACGCAAAAGGCCCTTTTAAGGGCTGGTAATAGAGGTGATTACTTTAGGGGGATTAGATTAGGGGTTAATGTATTTAATATAGCTGGTGGCGGTGTAGGGGGATTAGATTAGGGGTTAATAATTTTAATATAGCTGGCGGCGGGTAGGAGCTCACATTAGGGGGTAGGTAATATAGATGGCGGCGGTGTAAGGGGCTCACATTAGGGGGATGGTAATATAGATGGCGGCGGTGTAAGGGGCTCACATTAGGGGGTAGGTAATATAGATGGCGGCGGTCTAAGGGGCTCACATTTGGGGGTAGGTAATATAGATGGCGGCGGTGTAAGGGGCTCACATTAGGGGGTAGGTAATATAGATGGCAGCAGTGTAGGAGCTCACATTAGAGGGTTATATAGATAAAATAGGTAGCGGCGGTGTAGGGGGCTCACATTAGGGGGTAATATAGATAATGTAGGTGGCGGCGGGGTCCGGGAGCGGCGGTTTAGGGGTTAATAACTTTATTAGGTGCGGCGGGGTCCGGGAGCGGCGGTTTAGGGGTTAATACATTTATTATTATTTGGAGAGTGAGGGGGGATAACGGATAGAGGGGTATTCGTGTCGGGCTATGTTTGGGAGGCGTGTTAGACAGTACGGGTGATTTAATAACTTAGTCAGGTTTTTTATGCGGCGGCAGTTTCTAAAGTGCCGTAAGTCACTGGCGACTCCAGAAATTTGTACTTACGCAGATTTCTGGACATCGCTGGTTTGTGAGACTTACGGCACTTTAGCCTCTGACGGTGCCGTATATGGGATAGCGCTAGTTGCGAGCTGAAATTATGGGCGGCGCAGGTTTCCACGCTTGCACCGAAACCTGCGCCGTATATCAGATCGCACCCAAGATTGTGACCTAAATGCAATTGACAAAAAATTAAAATGAAAAATCTTTTAAATTTTTTTTTTTTATATGTAAACAACAAAATTTCATTCTAAACAATGAGATGAATGAGATGAAAAAGGACAACAACAGTAGAAATTCCTGATCAACATCATATATATGAATAAATAAATATTCTAAAGAAGATTTTTTTATAAAATGAATTCTTTAAAAAACTTTTTTTGCATGAGTAAGTGGGAGCTAGCTGAGTTAGCCCAAAAATTAGTGTGTTATACAAAAAAATATATATATTTTTGACTAATGTCAAAAGACATAGAAGACATATAATTGTGACCTAAATGCAATTGACAAAAAAATTTTAAATGAAAAATCTTTTTTAAAATTTTTTTGGTATGTAAACAACAACATTTCCATCTAAACAATGAGATGAATAGTTAAATAAACTGATGTGCCCTGCTGTATATAAATCAACAGCTGAGTATATGGATAATCTATATATGATCTTTTAAAAAATGTAAAAAAAATTTTTTTACAAATATATATAAAAATATTAATATTTGAGAATATATATTTTTTTTAATAATAACCTAAAATGCGAAGAGACCAGATATTGTATGAGAGATAACTGTATAAAAAAAATCAATTTTGATGAAATCAAATATATATAAAAATATATACAAAAATATATATAGACTATTAAACCTAACTAAGTGTGAATAAATGGCTTGGTGTATAAAATAAATTGAGGATAGTATTATGCTCAAATGTTAGTGGGAGCTAGCTGAGTGGCCCTAAAAAGTAAATGTTTGAACAAAAAATTTTTTTATTTAACCCATGTTGATATACGCATAAAAAACATGGAATGAAATAAAAAAGTGACATGACATGAAATTGCTGAAAACTATATTAAATATAAGAGAGGTATGTATATAAAAATCTTTGTCAAAAAAGTGAACATATTTAAAACATCTGTGTTATCACCTAAACAGAAGGTGTGAATTAATGAACCTAAAAGTGTGTAGATGATAATGATGTACATGGTGATCAGACTGTTTGATAGTGAATATGAAGGTGGTGCGGATGAGTGAAAATATGTTAATGCAGAAGAAATAGTGAGGAATAAGTGAGAGTAGTGTTAGAAGAAAGTGAATCAGAAAGAGTGTATTCAATTGAACGCTGCTAGATCTATATTAGAACTTAAACCAAGAGGGAACAAGGTCTGCAATTTATGAATCCAAAAGGTTTCTCTCTGACGAAGTCTGACTAATCGATTGTAATCAGAAGATTTAGATATATGATCTATGGGCATACATTTATATATATAAGGATTATTAGAATGATGGGTATTGCAATGATTTGGAATGCTATGTTTAATTAGGTTTGTTTTTACAGTTTTTACAATTTCTGAAATGTTCACCCCATCTAGTTCTCATAGCTCTTGAGGTGCGCCCCACATTTTGCTGGCCACATAAAAAATCTATAAGATATACTACATAACTGGAGTCACAATTGAAAATTTGTGTGATTTCGAAAGTTTTCCCTGACTTATTGGACTTGAAACTTTTTGCTCCTGCTTTAAAGTATTTGCAAGCATTACAACCTTTTTTGTTGCATTTGTAGATACCACTCAAACCAAATGGGTTTTTCTTGGGGATGTTACATGAGTTGCATGACTTATTGAAATTAATGTGTTTAACCCTTTTACTGGGTGCCAATATATTCCGAAGGGTAGGTGCTCTTTTATAAAATACTCTTCAAGATGTGATCTCTTTGAATAATGTGCCAATGTTTTTGATAATGTGATGTATTTTTTTTGTGCATTTAGGTTACAATTATATGTCTTCTATGTCTATTGACATTAGTGAAAAATATTTTTTTTTTGAGTAGAACACACTAATTTTTGGGCTAAATCAGCTAGCTCCCACTAACTCATGCAGAAAAAGTTTTTTAAAGAATTAATTTTATAAAAAAAAATCTTCTTTAGAATATTTATTTACTCATATATATGATGTTGATCAGGAATTTCTACTGCTGTTGTTCTTTTTCATCTCATTGTTTAGAATGAAATTTTGTTGTTTACATATAAAAAAAAAATAATAAAGATTTTTTATTTAAATTTTTTGTCAATTGCATTTAGGTCACAATTATATGTCTTCTATGTCTTTTGACATTAGTCAAACAGAAATTTATTTTGAGTAGAACACACTAATTTTTGGGCTAACTCAGCTAGCTCCCACTAACTCATGCAGAAAAAGTTTTTTAAAGAATTAATTTTATAAAAAAATCTTGTTTAGAATATTTATTTATTCATATATATGATGTTGATCAGGAATCTCTACTGTTGTTGTCCTTTTTTTGTTCATCTTGACACCATATATATTGTTCTACACACCTTATCTTAGACAGTTGTTACACTTATTTACTGTTATCTAAGTTACTGGGTTCATTACACAAACTACTGTTTCTTCATTTTTTTTATTGGACAAAATGATTTATCCCAAACATTGTCACAAAAAATGGTATATATTTTGCTATATATATTGACCCTCCCAGTGGTTTTTGAAATAACAATTAATTTATATATTTGTTATTGATGCAACAAAGTGTATACTATCCTATTTCATTGTAACACATGTGTTTTATAGTATATCTTATGAATTTACAAATATCCTTAATTACATATTTATCAATACCATTTCTTTCATAACAAAACCCTTTTTTTAAATCATTATATGCAATTTTTTTAGATATTTTTTCCTCAAAAATTCTCGTCGCAGGTTTCTTTATCTGTTTGCAAATACACATTATTAGTGAATAATTGATTCCACACTTGACACCTTAACCCTCCGTTGTCCATTGGATAATTTGAAAGTGCTGGATAAGCAATGAAACACATTGTGGCAGCTTAAAAAAGCGCTTTTTTACTTGTATTTTTATCTTTTTTTATGCCTGATGAAACGTCCGTGTTGTGTGGTCGAGAAACGCGTTGCAGCAACATTAAACTTGTCTTCTAATATTTATATATGGAGGAGTCTTTCTGTCTGATTATTCAGATTGAATTTGCTCTATCTGCACAGAGAACTATACAAACCATTACATCTCAATTGGTTTGCCTGCACCATATCTTCAGCCTGTTGTTTGATACTTGGATTCAAACTTCCCTGTGATCTTACCTGTGACCTGAGAACTGGTCTCTACCTTGATACAGGATCAGTATCCAGTTAGCTTACTACTGCAAGTGTCAGCCTGCCTGTTTGCACTATCTAGTGCCTTCAAAAATTGTGGGTTTTACTATTTACCTTCTTTATTATATATCACATATGGATTTCACTATGAGGCGCCCATTTTCTTTCTAACTTAGTTTATTGCGGCTGTTTGTGCACATTGGATGTAGCGCTGGTATAACAAGTTAAAAGTAAATGCGATTGCTTGAGCACAATTGGAGTTAATGTGCGTCTGAATAGCGCATCCTCAGAGCTCTAGTTAAATGTTTGGCGAAGTCAAAGAAGTTGCACAAAACACATGAAAAATACATTACAAAATACAGTTACACTCACAATAACACAATCTAATAAAAGTATTAAAAAAATATTGCAATAATTATAAGGGCTCAAAGGGCAAAGGGCTTTAACATTGAGATACATAATTATACTGTACATGTCTAATTATGTATATATATTTACAGACCTATATACACATATAAACACATAAATATTTATGTATACATATATAGACATATATAATAGTGCATTGGAGCCTTTTGTTGTCTTTTTAAATTTAAACCTTTTGAGTCACCAGCTCCTACTGAGCATGTGCAAGAATAAGTGTGTATTCATTTGTGAATGGCTGATGGCTGTCACATGGTATGTGTATGCATTTGTTATTGGCTGATGGCTGTCACATGGTACAGGGGGAGTAAAAAAGACATAACTTTTAAAATTGTCAGAAAAAAAATCTACTACTCATTTGAAGTTCAGACTGAAGGCTGTGACACACTGCAAGCAGAGCGACGCGCAGCGTGTAGATGCAGCTGTGCGCGCTCAGTGTGTCTTGCCTTTTCATCTCTGAGCACTCTGCTGCGTCAGGACGCGTACCTGAGCGCTCAGAGATGAAATATTTGAACTTCAGAAGCGATGCGACACAGAGCGAAGCAGCTGCTTCGCCTCGCGCCGCATCGCTTGCAGTGTGTCACAGCCTTAAGTGCTATTGCATTGTCTTGTTATCTTGCATCTGTTGATTATGCAAATCTACTGTGTTTACTGGTCCTTTAAGACATACAGTATTTATTCAATATTCATATTCAATAAAGTGTTATACTGTGTATTTACTGTAAATATTTACAGCCTCATGATTTTTACGACACCTCCTCCTCTCCCTGCACTTTCTGTCTTCTTAGCTATTCTGTGTTTTAAGATATAATCTGTAAATTCCATTTAATTGGTCAGTATTGCTTTAGACTTGATAAAGGAAGGAACTCTTCTGAAAGCTTGTCAACTTATAAATGTATAGTGAGTCCAATAAAAAAAGTATCATTGCTCAATGCAATACTCTTGTTATTTTGATATCTAAATCTCTGGACTAACACGGCTACTCCAATCAACGTATATATATATATAATATTAAAAAAACATCAGATATATGTAGAAATACGTATTTATGAATAAATAGAACATATTTTTCTATTTGAAGGACATCATATCGGGTTAGTGCGAATATGCGATCGGGTTTGCGTGCGAGTAGGGTGTTAGGTTTTTTCCACTTTTCTTGCTCCATTGACTTCTATGGGGGTATACATTAACATATGCGCAATACCATAGCTTTAGCTAATACGAGTGCTACCCGACACGCGCAAAAAGCTTACTTCTAGCAGAGTTAGCACGAGAGCGGGAGTGTTAAATACCGTTCCACTTGTAATCTAGGCTCTTATCTGGTAGTTGTGATGGTTAAAACTAACCTGGCAATGATTGGTTAACACAAATATTATTTTTGAGTTTTAATGGAAATTTGCCAGACAAATTGATGCTCAGCACTTTTTCCTCTAACCATTAGTATAAGATGAACAGAGGCATAACATGATACTGATGGTGATGAAATATTCTCACTGGATTCCAATTCAATACCATATTATTAGAGCAATATTGAAAAACATGTACCACATTTAAAGGGACATAAAAGACCATATAATACACAGGTATACAACTGGGCAGACATAGGGCTAATTTTACCAAACAATACTTAAAGGGACATTAAACACTAAATAAATGCGGAATGATTTATTCAAAGATAAGATTAGTCTGAGAAAAAAACATGTAGATGTATTTTTTTTAAATTTTCATTAGCTGTTTAAATATTGACAAAATAAATGTAAAGTTTTAGTGCCTATAAAACAATGGGAGCAGTCATGTTGTAACTTAGGTTATCTTCTCTGCTGTGGCCAATTAGGGACAGTTATAAATAGGTCACTAGAGTGTGCAGCCAATGACTGTGTGCAATATAACAGTGTTCTCCACTGATTTCTAACAGGAACTAAAAAGCTCACAATTTTAGAATGGAATTACAGGAAAAGGGGACAAAATAATTAATGAAAGTATATTGCAGACTTATTTTTAAATATAGGATTTATCATTTTAATATATAATCCCAAAGTGTTTACTGTCCCTTTAAGTAGTAGCTATTTTAAGATGATGATTGACAGTCCCTGCAAGTGACTGATTGGCTTCCAGTGAGCAGTAGGCGGCATTGCACAAGCATTGCTGGCACTCGTAGCAAATACTGCGAATCATGTCTAACCGACCCATGATAAAGGGAGGCCATTATCTCCTCTTGAGTACCCACCACTGAATAGATATATATTTGTTCAGATAGGCCTGCCCTTATTAAGATTCCTTTCTCTTTTCTCTTCAATTCTTTCTAAACCTTATTCATGTCTCCACTTGTAAATCTCTGCTAATTCACCCCTCCTCTTTTTATGTTCTCCCATCTGATTCTTACTTGTTAAAAAAGGTAAACTTTGTTTATTTCCAATGGTGTAATATCAAGCTGGATCTGCTTAATCCAGTTGGTATTTCTCTGTTATCCCCTCCTCTCCACCAAATACATCTTTAAACCCCAGATCTTTCACCATCTGTCCCAATTCATGCCAATCTTGCATTTCCTACTTCATGACTTTTTATAACCTTTGCCTAATAATCCATGTTTCCTTTCTTGAAAACCATACCTAGGTAAGCTATGAGGGTGGGAGCTAGCTTGCTGATTGGTAACTGGATATATATGACACGTGTCTTATTTGGCTTGCTGATTTTATCAGCTAGCTCCCAGTAGTACATTGCTGCTCTTTCATCAAAGGTTAAAGAACAAAGCAACATTGATAATAGAAGTAAATTGGAAAGCTATTTAAAAATGTATGCTCTATCAGAATAATTAAATATTTTAGGGGTTTCATGTCCCTTTAAAAAAAAAAAAAACCATGATAAATATTAACGGAAAATGTCACAATATCACATTCTATCTAGTAAAGTTAAAGGGATACGAAGCCCAACATTTTTCTTTCATGACTCAGATATAAACAACTTTATAATTTACTTATATTATAATTGTTCCTTTGTTCATTTGGTATCTTTTGTTAAATAGCAGGGATGTAAGCTTAGGAGCTGCCCGCTCCTCGAGCACTATATGGCCTAAGTTTTGCAAGCATATTATTCATTTGCAAGAGCACTAGAGGGCAGCACTATTTCCTGCGATGTAATGCTCCACATGTCTACAGGGAGTGCAGAATTATTAGGCAAATGAGTATTTTGACCACATCATCCTCTTTATGCATGTTGTCTTACTCCAAGCTGTATAGGCTCGAAAGCCTACTACCAATTAAGCATATTAGATGATGTGCATCTCTGTAATGAGAATTGGTGTGGTCTAATGACATCAACACCCTATATCAGGTGTGCATAATTATTAGGCAACTTCCTTTCCTTTGGCAAAATGGGTCAAAAGAAGGACTTGACAGGCTCAGAAAAGTCAAAAATAGTGAGATATCTTGCAGAGGGATGCAGCACTCTTAAAATTGCAAAGCTTCTGAAGCGTGATCATCGAACAATCAAGCGTTTCATTCAAAATAGTCAACAGGGTCGCAAGAAGCGTGTGGAAAAACCAAGGCGCAAAATAACTGCCCATGAACTGAGAAAAGTCAAGCGTGCAGCTGCCAAGATGCCACTTGCCACCAGTTTGGCCATATTTCAGAGCTGCAACATCACTGGAGTGCCCAAAAGCACAAGGTGTGCAATACTCAGAGACATGGCCAAGGTAAGAAAGGCTGAAAGACGACCACCACTGAACAAGACACACAAGCTGAAACGTCAAGACTGGGCCAAGAAATATCTCAAGACTGATTTTTCTAAGGTTTTATGGACTGATGAAATGAGAGTGAGTCTTGATGGGCCAGATGGATGGGCCCGTGGCTGGATTGGTAAAGGGCAGAGAGCTCCAGTCCAACTCAGACGCCAGCAAGGTGGAGGTGGAGTACTGGTTTGGGCTGGTATCATCAAAGATGAGCTTGTGGGGCCTTTTCGGGTTGAGGATGGAGTCAAGCTCAACTCCCAGTCCTACTGCCAGTTTCTGGAAGACACCTTCTTCAAGCAGTGGTACAGGAAGAAGTCTGCATCCTTCAAGAAAAACATGATTTTCATGCAGGACAATGCTCCATCACACGCGTCCAAGTACTCCACAGCGTGGCTGGCAAGAAAGGGTATAAAAGAAGAAAATCTAATGACATGGCCTCCTTGTTCACCTGATCTGAACCCCATTGAGAACCTGTGGTCCATCATCAAATGTGAGATTTACAAGGAGGGAAAACAGTACACCTCTCTGAACAGTGTCTGGGAGGCTGTGGTTGCTGCTGCACGCAATGTTGATGGTGAACAGATCAAAACACTGACAGAATCCATGGATGGCAGGCTTTTGAGTGTCCTTGCAAAGAAAGGTGGCTATATTGGTCACTGATTTGTTTTTGTTTTGTTTTTGAATGTCAGAAATGTATATTTGTGAATGTTGAGATGTTATATTGGTTTCACTGGTAAAAATAAATAATTGAAATGGGTATATATTTGTTTTTTGTTAAGTTGCCTAATAATTATGCACAGTAATAGTCACCTGCACACACAGATATCCCCCTAAAATAGCTATAACTAAAAACAAACTAAAAACTACTTCCAAAACTATTCAGCTTTGATATTAATGAGTTTTTTGGGTTCATTGAGAACATGGTTGTTGTTCAATAATAAAATTAATCCTCAAAAATACAACTTGCCTAATAATTCTGCACTCCCTGTATTTAGGTATTTCTTCAACAAAGAATATCATGGGATCGAAGCAAATTTGATAACAGAAATAAATTGAAACCTTTTTTGTTTAAATGTTATGCTCTCTCTGAATCACACAAAACATGTTTCATATCCCTTTAACACTAAAATGTTTGATTTCATTAATTTAGCAATCAACACCAACATGTTACATACCTTTCATTCAAATTTGAATGTCTTGAATTTCAGATTTTGAATAATTTAAACATTCAAATGAGCATTTTTTTAGCCATATTCAAACAAAACCTGTGTACAATTATATATAATAAAACATTTTGTTTAAGTTAAGATTCAACTTCAGAATCTGTATTCAGCCCAGTCTATTAATGGGGGTTCACAGTTTAGAATTCTTTGTGCCCTTTTAGCTTCCCTGTTATTCATTCATGCTAATACCATAAGCTATCTTTGGATTAACTGTACATCTTTCCAGTAAGCACAGCGATTGTATACGTCAGCTAAGAGCACTAGAAGTTTGGATTTGCAGTGTCAGCACTTCTTAGTTTCAATAACTAATTCATGATATAAGGTACGTACACTGTAGTCACAAAAATAATGTCAGAATCTCATCTGCCAAAGCCTTTTATAATTGAAATGATTACTTCCTCCATTCATCCCCAGCTTTCAGTCAGAATATAAACTATGTACTAGCAGAGTTAATACAATGATTAATGGCAGTGTGTGTGTTTGCTTCTGGCATGTTTAATGCTATATCTATGCATTCGCCTATATATAAAGGCCAATGCTCTCAATTGCGCTTTGTATAATATATTTTTTTACATTTAAATAATAATGATGGCTTTTCTCAGCGACCTTTATACATCACAATAAAGAACTGCAGACATATCACTAGAGTGAAGCAACCATTATAGAATGAACATTAAATCTGCAACGTGGCACGTGGTTAGACTAGGAGAATGATGTTCCCTTTTCAGCTGTATGTTTTGTGGTCCATTTTATAGGATTTGATTATGTCATTTCTGAATGTTCAAGCCATTAATCTAGTAGAGACCTTTTCATGTCGTACAGGAAGGTCAGAAGCGTTGAGTAGAGAAGCAACCCCAGTGAAACATTATACCTTTCTGTGTTAGGGTTTCCTGATTTTAGGAAATGCCAAATACACTTAAAGGGAGAGCCTACTTCAGAAATTTTATTGTTTACAAAGATAGATAATCCCATTATTACCCATTCCCCCAACACGGTTATATTAATAAACTTTTTACCTCTGTGGTTACCTTATATCTAAGACTCTGTAGACTGCCTCTTTATTTCAGTTCTTTTGACAGACTTGCCAATCAGTGCTGACTCCTAAATAACTCCACGGGAGTGAGCACGCTATCTATATGCACACGTGAACTATGCTTAGACATAAGCATTTGAGCCTACCTAGGTTTAACTTTCAACAAAGAATACCAAGAAAACAAAGCAAATGTTATGTACATTGAAAAGTTGTTTAAAATTTCATGCCCTGTCTGAATCATGAAAGTTTAATTTTGAATAGACTGTCCCTTTAATTTTGGATAGTTGGCAACAAATGATTCGTCATTAATCCTTAATGGTAATGATTGCAATTTCCTATAGCAGAAAAAATGATGCACATTATACATACATTAACACTTACATATTTTCAATATTTGTGTTTTGGTGCAAAGTGAATTTTTTCTATTCACAAAAGAAGTCTAAAATTATCTACTTGCCTGGGACTTTGCTAGATTTCAAATCACCTGGACTATGGTAAGCATGCATTTTTCCTAAATGTCCCTTCTTTTGCTTGTACGTTTCTCAAGGCCGTACATGGAACCAATTCAAGGCATTAGACACCTTTGAGATTTGGGGGTACACTATAGTAATTAATGGGGGTGGACATTAATTGTAGAGATGTGCATTCAACAGTTTCGTTCCCTGCCGAATGCGGAAGTAGAAGTCTGATTTTGATATTCTCCTATTTTTGGAGCCGAATATCCTCTTGTGCAAGTGAAACACACTAAGGTCTGTATAAATCCAAATCTTAATGTGCTTCACTTTCACAAGAGGATATTTAGCTCCGAAAAGAGATTAATACCAAAAACAGACTCCTACTTTTGCATTCGGCAGTGAAATTGACGAATGCACATATCTACTAAATTGTCCTCCAATATTGTCACTGGCATATATAAGAATGGAAATTAAATCAAATTTTTTTATTTTGTAATTCAGATAGAGCATGCGATTTTAAACAACTTTCTAATTTATTTATATTATCAAATTTTCTTCATTCTCTTGGTATCTTTAGTTGAAAATCAGAGACATAAGCTCAGTGTGTGCGTGTCTCGAGAACTATATGCAGCAGTTTTGTAAGAATGTTATCCATTTGTAACAGCACTATTTCCTTCCATTTAGTGGTATACACCGACCTAGGCATCCCTTCAACAAAGAAAAAAATGGAAACAATGCAAATTTGATAAGATGTAAATTGTAAACTTTTCACGAAAGAACATTTTTGGGTTTCATATCCCTTTAAAATGTTTTGTTATTTAAAATGAACATTTTTATAAATTCAGGTTTATTTTTGTAAAGATGTAGGTTTCTAAACATTGTACATACAAGAAGCTTTAGTGTGTCAAATTCTGTTCTTGACAAGTTTTAAAGACAAAAAAACACTGCAAAAAGTCAGCATACAAATTGCATATTTTAAAAAGCATTTAAACTGACCTTGTTTTAGTAAAATCATCATGGTTTTGTAGTTTAGGGACAAAACTCTTGAAAAGCTCCTTGAGCATGTTTATCTTATCTCCACTGAGCTTCTATACTGGTCAAGCAAAAATCCAACAGTCTCTCAGTAGGAAAATAAAAAAAACACATCTTTAAAAAAGTAAGGTACAGGAAAAGAGGGCATCATAAATAATCAAAGGACATTGCATTATTTTTCAGGCAAACATCATTTTGATTCGTAAGCTCCCTTTTAACCGTTTAACTGCTGAGCCATTTCCACCCATGTGCTGAGCTGTTTTGGAGTTTTTAGATGCTGCTAACATTTTAAAAGACATTAAACCCAAAATTTTCTTTCACAGACAGAGAATACAATTTTAAACAACATTCCAATTTACTTTTATTATCTAATTTTCTTCATTCTTTAGATATCCTTTGTTAAAGAAATAAGCAATGCACATGGGTGAGCCAATCACATGAGGCATCTATCTGCAGCCACCAATCAGCAGTTTTCTGGGCCTATCTAGATATGCTTTTCAGGAAATAATATCAAGAGAATGAAGCAAGTTAGATAGCTGTTTTAAATTGTATTCTCTATCTGAATCACGAAAGAAAAAAATTGGGTTTAATGTCCCTTTAAGCGCTATCGTAGGCCATTTTTTGGTGAGAAACCTACACATATTAGAAATGTTTTTTTTTCAGCAGACCGTGTAGATTCACACTATTCCATTCTATTATATATATATATTAAAATTATGGGAGGAGATAAATAACTAAAATTAAAATCCTCCATGTCTCAAAATTAAATCAATGTAAATATTTGCATAGGAAATTAGCACATCTAGGCAAGTATCCCCGCTCACTTTTTCCCCAGAAATAACTCATATACAATGTTACCAATGCACAAGAGAATTCTGGGTAAGATATGCAAATTAGATATGCAAATTCTCAGTTTTTTGCTTCAAAAATACTGTTTTAACACAGCTATCCTTTTAACAGGATTATAGCAGCAAATCAGATTTGATGTGCACATAGAGGCTCCCATTAGCCTGTACTCAAATAAATGCACATTTGTACACACTAGGGCTTCTATTTATCAAGCTGTCTACTTACCTACATTCGCCGGCACCAATACGCTCGCCTAACATCGCCGAAACGGACCTGAATATGTTCGCCAAATTTATCAAAAAAGCTGTCAAAAAGCCACGCACCAAGTACGGTGTGATGAGCAGCGGACTGTTATTAACTAACAGTCATCGATCTCGCTGCTCTTCGGCTTATTCGCAGCTTTCTTGCTATACTGTCACTAAGCACCCACACGATACTATACTGTTTTACCCCCTATACCGCCGCTCCCGAGCCCCTTGCAACTAAATAAAGTTATTAACCCCTAAACTGCCGCTCCCGGACCCCGCCACAACTATAATAAATATATTAACCCCTAAACTGCCGCTCCCGGACCCCGCCACAACTATAATAAATATATTAACCCCTAAACCGCTGCTCCCGGACCCCGCCGCCACCTATATTATACCTATTAACCCCTAATCTGCCGCCCCCTATGCCGCCACCACCTGCATAAAGTTATTAACCCCTATCCTGGCGATCCTGGACCCCGCCGCAACTAAATAAATTGTTTAACCCCTAAACCGCCACTCCCGGAGCCCACCGCCACCTACATTATACATATTAACCCCTATCCTGCCCCCCCTACACCGCCGCCACTATAATAAAGTAATTAACCCCTAAACCTAAGTCTAACCTTAACACCCCCTAACGTTGACGTCCTAACACTGAATGAAGGTTCCTTTAAATGATGTCATCCAAGATGGTGTCCCTTGAATTCCGATTGGCTGATAGGATTCTATCAGCCAATCGGAATTAAGGTAGGAAAAATCCTATTGGCTGATGCAATCAGCCAATAGGATTGAAGTTCAATCCTATTGGCTGATCCAATCAGCCAATAGGATTGAGCTCGCATTCTATTGGCTGTTCCAATCAGCCAATAGAATGCAAGCTCAATCCTATTGGCTGATTGCATCAGCCAATAGGATTTTTCCTACCTTAATTTCCGATTGGCTGATAAAATCCTATCAGCCAATCGGAATTCAAGGGACGCCATCTTGGATGACGTCATTTAAAGGAACCTTCATTCAATGTTAGGATGTCGATGGAAGAGGATGGTCCGCGTCGGATGGATTGAAGATGGATCCGCTCCGCTCCGGATGGAAGAAGATTTTTCCTACCTTAATTCCGATTGGCTGATAGAATCCTATCAGCCAATCGGAATTCAAGGGACGCCATCTTGGATGATGTCATTTAAAGGAACCTTCATTCAGTGTAAGGACGTCGATGGAAGAGGATGCTCCGCGTCGGATGGATTGAAGATGGACCGCTCCGCTCCGGATGGGAGAAGATAGAAGATGCCGCCTGGATGAAGACTTCTGCTGGTCTGGATGTCCGCTTCTGCCCAGATAGGATGAAGACTTCTGCCGGTCTGGAGGTCCACTTGTGCCCGGTTGGGTGAAGACGGCTCAAGATAGGGTGATCTTTAGGGGGTTAGTGTTAGTTTTTTTTAAGGGGGGATTGGGTGGATTTTAGAGTAGGGTTGGGTGTGTGGGTGGTGGGTTTTAATGTTGGGGGGGTTGTATTTCTTTTTTTACAGGTAAAAGAGCTGATTACTTTGGGGCAATGCCCCGCAAAAGGCCCTTTAAGGGCTATTTGTAATTAAGTATAGGGTAGGGAATTTTATTATTTTGGGGGGCTTTTTTATTTTATTAGGGGGCTTAGATTAGGTGTAATTAGCATAAAATTCTTGTAATTTTTATTTTTTATTTTCTGTAATTTAGTGGGGTTTTTTGTACTTTAGTTAATTTTATTTAATTGTAATTAGTTTTATTTAATTGTAGTTAATTTATGTAATTATTTTAATGATAGTGTAGTGTTAGGTGTAATTGTAACTTAGGTTAGGTTTTATTTTACAGGTAATTTTGTATTTATTTTAGCTAGGTAGTTATTAAATAGTTAATAACTATTTAATAACTATTGTACCTAGTTAAAATAAATACAAAGTTGC
Source organism: Bombina bombina (assembly GCF_027579735.1). Taxonomy (NCBI): domain Eukaryota; kingdom Metazoa; phylum Chordata; class Amphibia; order Anura; family Bombinatoridae; genus Bombina; species Bombina bombina. The sequence continues at coordinate 1,276,301,948 of NC_069500.1, forward strand.
CTGTAAATTAAAAATAAATCCTAAAATAGCTACAATATAATTATTAAATATATTGTAGCTATTTTAGGGTTTATTTTATAGGTAAGTATTTAGTTTTAAATAGGAATAATTTAGTTAATAATAGTAATTTTATTTAAATTATATTTAAGTTAGGGGGTGTTAGGGTTAGGGTTAGACTTAGGTTTAGGCGTTAATTACTTTATTATAGTGGCGGCGGTGTAGGGGGGGGGCAGATTAGGGGTTAATAAATATAATGTAGGTGGCGGTGGGCTCCGGGAGCGGTGGTTTAGGAGTTAAACAATTTATTTAGTTGCGGCGGGGTACGGGATCGGCAGGATAGGGGTTAATAACTTTATGTAGGTGGCGGCGGTATAGGGGGCAGCAGATTAGGGGTTAATAGGTATAATGTAGGTGGCAGCGGGGTCCGGGAGCGGCGGTTTAGGGGTTAATATATTTATTATAGATGCGACGGGGTTTAGGGGTTAATAAGTATAATGTAGGTGGCGGCGGTGTAGGGGGGGGGGCAGATTAGGGGGGGTTTAGACTCGGGGTACATGTTAGGATGTTAGGTGTAGACTTTTTCCATAGAAATCAAGGGGATATCGGGCAGTAGCGAACATGAGTTACGCTGGGCCGGAAAAGTGGTGAGAGTACCTGGTAGTTCTTTGATAACTTCCAAAAGTAGTCAGATTGTGCCGAACTTGCGTTCGGAACATCTGGAGTGACGTAAGCATCGATCTGTGTCGGACTGAGTCAGGCAGATCGTATGTTACGTCAATAAATTCTACTTTTGCCGGTCCCTAGCCTTTGATAACTAAGGCGAATCAGGCTCACCACAAATACGCTGTGGAATTCCAGCATATTTGCGGTTGACAGCTTGATAAATAGAGGCCTATGGGGTCCAATATAACCACAGTGATCACCTGGCTATAAACCTGTATAAGGGTTATATTTTAAAAAAGAGATATTGGGAGTTAAACAAGCTGTTTGGGGGGTCTCTAGGCCTATTTGATTACCTGTAATTAGTGCCTAAAGGCCCTATAATTTTATTTTATTTTTTACATGCTGGTGCTTTAACTTTATACCCTCAAGGCACCCAGGGGATTTTGGGTATTGGAGATTTTGAAGACTTAATTGAACTGAGATTGATGGGTTTAAATACTTATCCCCAATTCAGCTTCCTTCAGTCCTAAGTGAGTAGCCTCATCACTTCCTGGTTTCTGGGGCATCCCTGGAGAAGGTTAATAGGAGGGCCTCAATGAGCCCCAACAGTGCCCCCCCTGGTAACAACACGTGGTTGTCATCTGCACTTTACTGCTTGCATGGCTGACAACTATGTGTCATCATACGCACTAAAGGGGTTAAAGGTGTTCATATTATCGCGGCTGTAAGCTTTGCAATCTAGACCTTCCTTTCTCTTCTTATTACTTGCTGTTAATAACTGCCTTGTTTATACTTAATTATTTCTTCTTGTAAGCTGTTCTGTTTACTCCACAGTAGAATTAAATGATTCATACATTTATTCATTTATATTAATATTGTCTATTGTATTAAGGCTAAGCTTCAACACATTGACAATTATTTTACATAATTAAAGTAAATAAACATCAATGTGTGTTCAACGATATCAATGATTATTTCCTATTTGAAAAACATTTTTGTTTTTTATTTTAGTGTCAAGTTTGCATCAACTATTATTGGTGTGTGTATGTGTGTATATATGTATATGTGTGTGTATATATATATATAATCAGTTCAATAGTCTAATTCCTCCACACATTCGCTAGTTCTGTTAGTTCAGATTAGCTGGTAGATGAATATTAGTTGGCTTTGCCAGTTAAAATTGGAAAGACTGACATTGGATATTAATTATTGTATATACTATAGCTCTAAAAAGTTTAAATATAGACGTGGATGAAAGTATTGGTATCCTTGCATGTTTTTAGGAAAACACACAATATTCTCTAAACTAAGTAAATATAAAAACCGCAAGATAGAGAATGATTAAAACGTAGACTAGGTAAGGAATTGGGAGTTGACCTTGTGTGCAACAGTAATACAGTTAAAGTATCCTCTAGGGGAGCTTTAAAATGCATTAGATGCATACACTCTATGGAAAAACTGATAAAACAAGCAACTGAACATGAATGTATAGCTAAAAACACTGTTTAATAAAGAAAACTGAACACAAACTAAAAGTGTATCTATCTCTGGATAGCATACTATCTGAAAGTTTAATTTCAAATTCAATGTCTCTTTAAAGTCTGTGGGCCAGATTACAAGGGGTGCACTATTTAGCGTTTTCCGTCGAGCATAAACTTCGCTAGAAGTAATCTTTTTGCTTGTGTCGTGTAGCACACATTTACAAAGTTGGAAGTAAAAAGTTTGCGCTCGAGCGAAACTCGACATATGCTAACTACATGTTAACGTATTTTACCCTTATAGAAGTTAATGCAGATCACAGAAAAAAACAATATCACCAATCACTTATGCGCTAACCCAACAGGAGTTATTCATGTTTCACATTCCATACAGAAAATTAAAAATTTTATTAATACATATTTCTATATATATCTGTATATACCTATATCTTTAAATCTAATCCTATAGATATATAAAATCACATATATGTATAGAAATATATTTCTTGAGGCTCCTGTCCTGTGGGCTTGCAGGGGTTAAACATAAATCTCTCTAAAATTAGTAATGCAAAATTATTAACTTTAATAAACAAATGGTTCACAATCACTCCAGAAGAAACTTACCAGCAGCCAGGCCAGCGAATCGATACACACTGTCAGTCAGTCACTCTCCTGTGAGTCCGGTCTCCTCCTTGCCTCGGTGTTCCAGTGAGTGATAGTTCCAAGTACAGTCCAGACTCCAGGGCAGGCGCTCCCCACCTACATCCACCACGCGTGTGTGTATTAGGCAGCAGGCACTGCTCAACTAGACAGAACCGCGGCGGCAGAACCAGAGGGGGCGGGCATATATGACAATGACATACGTCATATCTCTGCTCCCCTCCCTCATAAATGCCATGGCGCCTCTGGTCTGGAGTCTCTCTGGCCCGCACTTGCCCCCTGGGTTCTTTATTATGAGAGGTGAGTGAGTTCCACGGGCGGCCCAGGCATAAGTGTGAGAAACACTGTCTGTGCACTATGTATATTCCCCTCTGACGGGTGGCAAAAGTGTTAAAGTTAAACTGTGTGTGAGTGTCACTGTTTATATATTGTGTATATAAATATATTCACAGTGACACTCACACACAGTTTAACACTTATGCCACCCGACAGAGGGGAATACACAGTGTTTCTCACACTTATGCCTCTGAGTCTAACAGAGGGGGAAGGCAGGCAGGCAGGAGCGGCAGTCTATAATAATTATAGTCACTGACTGAACTGCCTCCCCCTTTCAAGTGCCGCCTGGGCCGTGGGACCCTGTTGGTCCCATTGATAAGCCGGCCCTGCACGTAAGCTGTGCCAGCCCGCCCCACCTGTCCTGACCCGGCCCGCCACCTAATACTCAACTCATACATTGTTGTTGACACTGTGAGTGACATGACAGTCAGACTGTCTGAGCCTGTGACTGTCTGACTGTGAGTGATAATTTAACAGTTACAGACACAGACTCAGTCAGTCACTGTCTCTGAGTCACTCTGAGCTCCCGGCCTCATATTAGGCAATGAAGAAATACTACTTGCGTCTTGCGGTAATAGTTAGCGCGGTTGGTATGGATGGTAATGGGTTAATAGTAATTATTATTTAGTAAGTACAGTAAGACTTAAGTGAAAGTCAAAATAATAATTTAAAAACAGTTCTATGTAAAGAATATAGGAATGTAAATAATGCGTATCATGCTTTGCGTTTCACCCTTTAGATCTAACGCAATGTTGGGTTAGTACACATTAAAAATTGCTAACCTCAATGCACATTATTGACATATTAAATGTAAAATATTAAAAAATATGAATAATATAATTATTAAAAATGATTATACATACTGTAAAAAATTCTAAATAATATATAGAATATATATTTGTTACAGTATTTATAATATTAATTATTATTATTTTTTAAGATTTGATATTCTAATATGTCAAACCTGATATCACTCAGGTATAACATTTAGCACACCCCTTGTAATCTAGCCTTGTATGGGGAGTCCTAAACCCATTCATATGAAATTCAGAACTCACAAATATTTCTTCTGCATTATATTTTGCCACTAGGTTAATGGGATTGCCAGCAGTAAAAAAAAAATAAAAAAAATGGGGCAACCGGTGCTCATTGCTCCATAACTGCTCCTCCGATGTCTCTATTTAGGGAATTATTTGGTACGTGAATGTTTTTTGGGGCTTGTACAGATTAATTATCCTTTTTGGATCTTGTATTTGATTTTATTATTTTATGTATATTTTATTTTATTATTTTATGTATTCACCCTTACACCTGAGATGAAAGGATTTTTTTTAAGTGAGTGCTCTATAATGTGCTTCTTTTCTCTTCTATTTTTCCTGCCCATGGACCTCCCACCTTTGAACCCCCTAGGCAGTCCACAGACAATGCACGCCCATTTTTCACCCACAACCCTGCTCCCTCTCAATGCAGCTTGCCCACAAAACTGTGGTGGCCCCCTCAACCTCCTGGGTCCCAAATACAAAGCCACAAAAGTTGGAAGGTATGCCTATGTACGGGGACATACCAATATTTTATCCAGTGGATTCTCTCTCATAACTCATCCATTAAGAAGCCTGTCTCATTTCCAGCTTACAGAGGCTAAGTGAGTAGGTTGTTTGGTACTGACACAATATTAGCCACCACTACCTGCTTAAGCATTTGAAGAAAGAAAAAAAACCTGTAAATGATAGTGTACTAATCATACAACATCAAAATCAAGATCAGAGGTAGTGAAGTCATTTTGAAAATTGATTCCCACAAACCTTGTTGTGTCTGGCAAGCTTATAGCAGGTGGGACTGATTAATGGTCAACATTTCTATAGCATAAAGGGTTAATCACTGATGTATAAACACTTGGCAAGAAATGTTTTTTGCATGTGACTGATGAAAAGGAGTTCATAATTAAATGAGCTTGGATGGGTGTACATAGAGCAGCAGACATCTTTGTGGCTAGTGCAGTAGAAAGCCTTTACACAGTATTTGTTTTGATACGCATTCTTTAATATATTTCATAATTACATTGAAGACATAATGGGGGGGTAGTTATCAAGCCGTCAACCTCAAATACGCTGGAATTCCGCAGCGTATTTGTGGCGAGGCTGATTCACCTTAGTTATCAAAGGCTACAGACCGGCAAAAGTTTAATTTTGTGACGTAAGCTTTGATCCGCCAGACTCAGTCCGACACAGATCGATTCTTACGTCACTCCAGATGTTCCGCACACAAGTGCGGCACAATCTGACTACTTTTGCTAGTTATCAAATGACTAGCAGGTACGCTCAGCACTTTTCCGGCCCAGCGTACCTGGTTTTCAAACCGCCGCCCTGGAGGCGGCGGATCCCATAGGAATCAATGGGAGTCTGACCATAGCGAAAGTACAAGTTCGCTGCTGCCAGACATCCCATTGATTCCTATGGGAAACGTCTGCACCTAACACCCTAACATGTACCCAGAGTCTAAACACCCCTAATCTGCCCCCCCTACACCGCCGCAACTAAATAAATATATTACCCCCTAAACCGCCGCTCCCGGAGCACACCGCAAGCTACTCTATACATATTAACCCCTAAACCGCCGCTCCCGGAGCCCACCTCAAGCTACGCTATACATATTAACCCCTAAACTACCGCTCCCGGACACCGCCGCAACCTACATTATACCTAGTAACCCCTATCCTGCCCCCCCTATACCGCCGCCCTCTATAATAAAGTTATTAACCCCTAATCTGCCCCCCCTACACCGTCGCCACCTATAATACATTTATTAACCCCTATCCTGCCCCCCACTACACCGCCGCCACTGTAATAAAATTATTAACCCCTAAACATAAGTCTAACACTAACCCTAACACCCCCCTAACTTAAATATTAATTAAATAAATCTAAATAATATTTCTATCATTAAATAAATAATTCCTATTTAAAACTAAATACTTAGCTTTAAAATAAAGCCTAATATAGCTACAATATAAATAATAATTATATTGTAGCTATCTTAGGATTTATTTTTATTTTAAAGGTACATTTCAATTTATTTTAACTAGGTACAATAGCTATTAAATAGTTATTAACTATTTAATAGCTTACCTAGCTAAAATAAAGAGAAATTTACCTGTAAAATAAAAACTAACCTAAGTTACAATTACACCTAACACTACACTATACTTTAATAAATTATTCCTATTTAAAACTAAATACTTACCTGTAAAATAAACCCTAAGATAGCTACAATGTAATTAATAATTACATTGTAGCTATTTTAGGATTTATATTTATTTTACAGGTAACTTTGTATTTATTTTAGCTAGTTAGAATAGTTATTAAATAGTTATTAACTATTTAATAACTACCTAGCTAAAAGAAATACAAAATTATCTGTAAAATAAATCCTAACCTAAGTTACAATTAAACCTAACACTACACTATCATTAAATTAATTAAATAAATTAACTACAAATAACTACAATTAAATACAATTACATAAACTAACTAAAGTACAAAAAATAAAAAAAGCTGTTACAAAAAAAAAAAGTTACAAACATTTCAAAAATATTACAACAATTTTAAGATAATTAAGCCTAATCTAAGCCCCCTAATAAAATAACAAAGCCCCCCAAAATAAAAAAAAATCCCTACCCTATTCTACATTTAAAAAGTTCAAAGCTCTTTTACCTTACAAGCCCTTAAAAGGGCCTTTTGTGGGGCATGCCCCAAAGAAAATTGCTCTTTTGCCTGTAAAAGAAAAAATACAACCCCCCCAATATTAAAACCCACCACCCACATACCCCTAATCTAACCCAAACCCCCCTTAAAATAACCTAACACTAATCCCCTGAAGATCATCCTACCTTGAGTCGTCTTCACTCAGCCGAGCCACCGATGGAACTGAAGAGTAGATCCGGAGCGGCAGAAGTGATCCTCCAAGGGGCGCTGAAGAAGTCTTCCATCCGATGAAGTGATCCTCCAAGCGGCGCTGAAGAAGTCTTCCATCCGGGCGATGTCATCTTCCAAGCGGGGTCTTCAATCTTCTTGCTTCAGGGTCCATATTCATCCCGCCGACGCGGAACATCCTTCTTCCCCGACGGACTAACGACGAATGAAGGCTCCTTTAAGGGACGTCATCCAAGATGGCGTCCCTTCAATTCTGATTGGCTGATAGGATTCTATCAGCCAATCGGAATTAAGGTAGGAAAATCTGATTGGATGATTAAATCAGCCAATCAGATTGAGATCGCATTCTATTGGCTGTTCTGATCAGCCAATAGAATGCTATCTCAATCTGATTGGCTGATTCAATCAGCCAATCAGATTTTTCCTACCTTAATTCCGATTGGCTGATAGAATCCTATCAGCCAATCGGAATTGAAGGGACGCCATCTTGGATGATGTCCCTTAAAGGAGCCTACATTCGTCGTTAGTCCGTCGGGGAAGAAGGATGTTCCGCGTCGGCGGGATGAAGATGGATCCTGAAGCAGGAAGATTGAAGACCCCGCTTGGAAGATGACATCGCCCGGATGGAAGATGATCTTCAGCTCCGCTTGGAAGATGACATCGCCCGGATGGAAGACTTCTTCAGCGCCGCTTGGAGGATCACTTTATCGGATGGAAGACTTCTTCAGCGCCCCTTGGAGGATCACTTCTGCCGCTCCGGATCTCCTCTTCAGTTCCATCGGTGGCTCGGCTGAGTGAAGACGACTCAAGGTAGGATGATCTTCAGGGGATTAGTGTTAGGTTATTTTAAGGGGGGTTTGGGTTAGATTAGGGGTATGTGGGTGGTGGGTTTTAATGTTGGGGGGGTTGTATTTTACTTTTACAGGCAAAAGAGCAGTTTTCTTTGGGGCATGCCCCACAAAAGGCCCTTTTAAGGGCTGGTAAGGTAAAAGAGCTTTGAACTTTTTTAATGTAGAATAGGGTAGGGAATTTTTTTATTTTGGGGGGCTTTGTTATTTTATTAGGGGGCTTAGATTAGGTGTAATTAGCTTAAAATTGTTGTAATATTTTTGAAATGTTTGTAACTTTTTTTTTATTTTTTGTAACTTAGCTTTTTTTATTTTTTGTACTTTAGTTAGTTTATGTAATTGTATTTAATGGTAGTTATTTGTAGTTAATTTATGTAATTAATGTAATGATAGTGAAGTGTTAGGTTTAATTGTAACTTAGGTTAGGATTTATTTTACAGGTAATTTTGTATTTCTTTTAGCTAGGTAGTTATTAAATAGTTAATAACTATTTAATAACTATTCTAACTAGCTAAAATAAATACAAAGTTACCTGTAAAATAAATATAAATCCTAAAATAGCTACAATGTAATTATTAATTACATTGTAGCTATCATAGGGTTTATTTTACAGGTAAGTATTTAGTTTTAAATAGGAATAATTTATTAAAGTATAGTGTAGTGATAGGTGTAATTGTAACTTAGGTTAGTTTTTATTTTACAGGTAAATTTCTCTTTATTTTAGCTAGGTAGCTATTAAATAGTTAATAACTATTTAATAGCTATTTTACATAGTTAAAATAAATTGAAAGTTACCTATAAAATAAAAATAAATCCTAAGATAGCTACAATATAATTATTATTTATATTGTATCTATATTAGGGTTTATTTTAAAGGTAAATATTTAGTTTTAAATAGGATTAATTTATTTAATAATAGAAATATTATTTAGATTTATTTAATTAATATTTAAGTTAGGGGGGTGTTAGGGTTAGTGTTAGACTTAGGTTTAGGGGTTAATAAATTTATTACAGTGGCGGCGGTGTAGTGGGGGGCAGGATAGGGGTTAATAAATTTAATATAGGTGGCGACGGTATAGGGGGGGGGCAGATTAGGGGTTAATGAATTTAATATAGGTTGCGGTGGGGTCCGGGAGCGGCGGTTTAGGGGTTAAACTATTTATTTAGTTGCGGCGAGGTGCGGGTTCAGCAGGATAGGTGTTAATAACTTTATTATAGAGGGCGGCGGTATAGGGGGGGGGCAGGATAGGGGTTACTAGGTATAATGTAGGTTGCGGCGGTGTACGGGAGCGGCGGTTTAGGGGTTAATACATTTATAAGCGTTGCGGCGGCGTCTAGTAGCGGTGGTTTAGGGGTTAATACATTTATAAGAGTTGCGGCGGGGTCTAGGAGCGGCGGTTTAGGGGTTAGTAACTTTATTGAGTTGCGGGGGGCTCCGGGGGCGCCGGGGGCGCCGGGGGCGCCGGTATAGGGGGTAGAACAGTGTAGTTTAGTGTGAGTGCTTAGTGACAGGCTAGCAATAAAGCTGTGAAAAAGCCGAAGAGCAGCGAGATCGGATGAGTGATAACTATAACAGTCCGCTGCTCATTGCCCCGTACTTGGTGCGCGGCTTTTTGACAGATTTATTGATAACTTAGGCGTATTTTTTCAGGTCCGCTGTGGCGAAGGTAGGCGAGCTTAGGCGGGCGTATTGGGCCGGCGAAGGCAGGAAAGTTGACACGTTGATAAGTACCCCTCGAAGTTTCATTTTTCTACAAGCGTCTGGTATCCCAAACGCCTAAATAAGTCAAATAAAAAACAAACTATATTATTTTTTAAACTCAGATACATGGTATAAGAATGTCGCAATTCTGAATAAATGATGAATAAAAGGTTAAATTATTGTACATTGCCCTAAATATCTCTACATTCTACTGATATTCAGCATGTGCCAAAAGGACACCTGTATCTGCTGTTATCAGCATATTATGCAAACAGCTGTGCTTGTGTCTTTATATAGATTTAAGGTTATATATTACTGTACAAAAAGCTGATGATCAAGCTAAATTTACTCTTGTGCATGGAAGGATGGTTACATTTGTAAGGGGAAGCCTATATTTAGTTTTTAGCTTTTATTTTCCTTCTTCCAGAAAAAAACAACAACACCCCTGCCTTTCAGCTTGGCACCAGCATGAAAACTCTACCTTATGGCCACAATTCTGCAGAGGAGACTGTTTCAATAATCAGCTACAGGAAAGTTGCAAAAAACTAAAATAAACAAATAAATAATCAAATAAGTAAATAAATAAATATATACTTAAAATGGTCAGCTCTAATCCCCTAGTATATACATATCCAATTAGAGACATATGGTGTCAGTTAACAAACTGTGGTTAAACTACATCAGCGTGTACTCTTGTGTACTACAAACGTTCTTATGACTATTTTGTTTGTTGAAGCTTTCATACTATGTTCATATTATTACTTGCTCTATTCCCCTTGAACAGTGCAGTATGATTGCAGTAAAGTATGTCACAATTAAACTAAAGTAGGGCAAATGGGCTGAAACACTCTTGTTCTCAAAGGGTATATCTAATTTCAGTGGCAATCAACACACTAGCTTAATTTTACACCAAGGAAGGCAAATAAACAGACAAATGATTTGCTACAGACTATACATTATCTATCTATCTATCTATCTGTCTACCTATCATCTATCTATCTATCGTATATCTATCATCTATCTACCAATAATAAAATGGGTAATTTTCTACAGAATGTCATAATGGATCTTTATAAATATTATCTTTATAGATTCTGTATTTATTGATCCTAGCCAAAGCCAAACTTAACAGGTGAAATAGTCATTGGATTAGTTTTACGTCACAAAAGGGTTTTGGCCAAAGAGTCAAGCAAAAGTCTTAAATGAGAGACAAATATTGTTAGAGGCTAGCTGGGTATACAGAATTATATTACACTATGGATCTTTTTATTCATTTTGAGGTGCAAAGAAGTGATGTTTTAAGTAACTAAAAAGACACAAAGATCAGCTGCTGATAACATCAAAGTAGAAATTTCTGGAAATTTTTAAAGGAACATGAAACCCAAAAAATGTATTTCATGATTCAGATAAAGAATACAATTTTAAGCAAATTTCCAATTAACTTCTATTATTTAATTTGCTTCCTTCTCTTTGTTATGCTTTGCTGAAATGTTTATCTAGACAAGCTCAGGAACAGCACATAACCTAGATTCTAGCTGTTGATTGGTGGCTGCATATATATGTCGATTGTGATTGGCTCACACAGTTACAAACCATTAGTGCATTGCTGCCCATTCAACAAATTATACCAAGAGAATAAAACAAATTAGGTAATAGAAGTAAATTAGAAAGTTGTTTAAAATTATATTCTATTTCGGAATTATTAAAGAAAAATGTGGGTTTCATGTCCCTTTAAGTTTTTAAGGCTAAATTAATTGATGTACAGTGATTTTACTACACTTCTTTGTTATTATTATTTTTTTAAATCTATTGGGTGCCTATCATTGTTCTTTAGATTTCTGAAGAATTATTCTGAAAGCTTGTCTACTTATACATGTATAGTTATCTATCTATCTATCTATCTATCTATCTATCTATCTATCTATCTATCTATCTATCTATCTATCTATCATCTATCCATCTTATCTATCTACGTATCTATCTATCTATCTATCTATCTATCTATCTATCTATCTATCTATCTATCTATCTATCTATCTATCTATCTATCTATCAATATAAATAAATACACACAATACACACACACACACACACACATATATATATATATATATATATATATATATATATATATACATTAATTCATAATTTTTTTGTATATCTGTTCACCAGTCTTTTTTTTAAGAATAAATTATGAATCGTTTTTACAGCAGTGCAGCTGAACGTTTCTGCTCACGCAACTGATTTTCTTGCAGTAATTTTGTGTAATAAATCCTGAAAGAAAGAATGTTGCTTCGGAACTGTGAGTCACAAACTTCACAATTCTTCCATTATAGTTATTCCACAAGGAATTGACATTATGATTTATTTTATCGGTTTTGCATATAAAACTCATTTTTGCTTTCATTCATCTTACTGTTTCTCTTGGAAATGATCATTTGGTCTGGTGATATTCTGAAGAATTTAACGCTTTTCTGTTGTGGTATCTAATGAAAATAATTTACAGTTTGCAGATATGGCTAATGCAGGGACAGTTGGTTTTCTGCAGTAATAAAATTAGAAACAATGATGAAAGAAAAAAAAAAATGTTAAAATAGGAATAATTTATGACTTCAGTATGCAAGGGCAGCCGGTTCCTGTCTTTTTTTTTTTCTATGTTCAAAAAACTTCTTAAATTAAGAAATTTATGGGTTTATTTTAATTTTGATGTCCTTTTAATGGTTCATGCATTTTAAATACAACCTATAATAGTCTTCGGAGATTGAAGAATTAAATTTTATTTTCATGCAAATAATATTTTCCCTTGAGAGTACAGTATTGCAATAGAAATTCTTTTGTTCAGCAGATTTGTCATAAAATACCAAGGTATTATTAGGACTTGGCAAATTTAGTGTATGACTAAACATTTCTGAAAGATTAGAGTAATTTAAAAATGCCTTATAACTTGTGTATTCCCTGTTTTATTGGAATAAAGTAAACTTTTTCTAGTAAATAATTGTAAACATTCATTGTATAGCGGTAGATAAATCAGCTTCATGCAAATTTTTATTTTTGAAGCCTTGATATAAGCTGAGTTTTAATTGAACACGAAGTGATAAAGATAGTTTACAACTGTACATTAACCCCGTAGTGACCAGACCATTTTTCAATTTTCTTACCGTTTGGGACCAGGGCTATTTTTACATTTCTGCGGTGTTTGTGTTTAGCTGTAATTTTCCTCTTACTCATTTACTGTACCCACACATATTACATACCATTTTTTCTCGCCATTAAATGGAATTTTTAAAAATACCATTATTTAAATCGTATCTTATAATTTACTATAATTTGTTTTTATATAATATGATGATATAATATGACCCCCAAAATCTGTTACACATATACAACCACCAAAAAACTTGAATGCTAAATAGTTTCTAAATTTTGTCCTGAGTTTAGAAATACCCAATATTTACATGTTCTTTGTTTTTTTTTGTGCAAATTATAAGGCAATAAGTACAAGTAGCACTTTGCTATTTCCAAACCATTTTTTTTTTTCAAAATTAGCGATAGGTACATTGTAACACTGATATCTGTCAGGAATCCCTGAATAACCTTTCACATGTATATATTTTTTTTTAGTAGACAACCCAAAGTATTGATCTAGGCCCATTTTGGTATATTTCATGCCACCATTTCACCGCCAAATGCGATCAAATAAAAAAAATCGTTAACTTTTTCAAAAACTTTAGGTTTCTCACTGAAATTATCTACGAACAGCTTGTGCAATTATGGCACAAATGGTTGTAAATGCTTATCTGGGATCCCCCTAGGTTCAGAAATAGCAGACATATATGGCTTTGGCATTGCTTTTTGGTAATTAGAAGGCCGCTAATTGCAGCTGCGCACCACACTTGTATTATGCCCAGCAGTGAAGGAGTTAATTAGGTAGCTTGTAGTGAACTTGTAGGGTTAATTTTATCTTTAGTGTAGTGTAGTGTAGTAGACAACCTAAAGTATTTTAACTTTTTTTGTAGGGCAGCATACTCCAATTCTTTTTGCTGTCTATTCTCTTTTATACGCACAACAAATAAGTTATATTTTATTTATTTTCATATACATTTTGCTTAAACTTCATGTCATATTTGTGTCTAAAGGCATTTCTTTTTACCCATTCTTATGGGTTGTGTTGTTTAACCCAAAGTTTTGATCTAGGCCCATTTTGATATATTTCATGCCACCATTTCACCGCCAAATGGGATCATATAAAAAAAAATCATTAACTTTTTCACAATTTTAGGTTTCTCACTGAAATTATTTACAAACAGTTCAGAAATAGCAGACATATATGGCTTTGGCATTGCTTTTTGGTAATTAAAAGGGCGCTAAATGTTTCTGAGCACCACATTTCTTTTTTTTTTTTTTTTTAAATCTTTTTTTTATTGAGATTACAAATAATTACAAACAGACACTTTGTCCACATACAGTAGCAGAGGAAAGAAAAAGAGGAGGGAAAAAAAAAACAGAAGAACAAAAACATATATATATTCAGGTTAATATAGTGCATCATAAACAGTACAATTTGAGAACCAAGGAAAAAACATAATCGTCTTGAATCCTTTGTGAGAGATAATAAATAATGTGCTTATATGAACTAAAAAAAACCATAAACACATATGTCTGTATATTAAAATATGAGAAAACATTTGTAATTAAAAGATTACCTTCTTTCTTAAACTAAGGGTAATGCGAAACAGTGATTATGCACAAATCCATACATAGTTAGATACAATCAAGGTGAACCAAACCAGTGAGTCAATAATATCTGTGACTAATTGAAAAAAAATTCTTACTGCTATCTTTTAATGTAAACATTCAGATTTGACTAAAATTGTATAGTGTAATCAAATGGCCCTGAGTAAAATCACTATGCTTTCTTCGACTCAATTCTTTTCTCACCTTCTTACCCCACATTATGTGTACGCTACCAAATGTACAATGTGACCTGCCCCCCTCATTATATATACGGTACCAGGTAAACAATGTGACCGAACCACCCAAACCAAAAAACAACAAAAACAAAAAAAGACATAAAAAAAAAAGAAAAAAAAAAAAAAAAAAGGAAGAAACCCTCCTCTCCTCTCGTCCCCCCACCCCCACCTCTCCCCCAAACACTCACTCCGTGTCTATTGCCCATTCACCAGGGAAATGACCTGCCAAAATGTTCATCTGTAAATATTCCGAATTAATGATTGGTTTAATTAATTTTTTTTGATGCATTAGGGGCAAAGATCTTACAAATATCTCCCATTTCTTAAGAAATACCGCTAGGTGTTTGTCTTGTGGGTAAGGTATATTAGTCTGTTCTATTATGAACTGATCAGTCAAAGCCCTTTTAAATTGTACCATCGTAGGTAGAGCAGATGCTTTCCATGCCTTAAAAATAAGATTTCGTGCAGTCAATATAATGGTATTTATCAAGTTATAATTCTTAATTGTGTGCTGATATTTTACCAAAAAAAAAAGATCTCAATAGGGGATATTTTATAGTCCATCTTTAAAACAGCCGTCATCCAATATATGATTTCCCCCCAGTATTGACGTGCCTTTGGGCAGCTCCATAAACAGTGGAATAGATCAGCGCCTGTAGTTGAGCATCTAGGGCATAAAGCCTTTGTCTTATACCATTTGGCTAAGACAGCAGGCGTAAGATATCTCTGTAGCCCGACTTTTATCTGTGACTCCCTCCAAGATGTCGGAACCCAGGACTGTTGCGTTATTTTAAAACTCTCTATGATAGTCTGCTCATCTATATCCGGAAATAAATTAGCCCATTTAACAACCATCTCGTCTACTTGTGCTTTTGATGTTTTCTGATTTACTAGTAAATATAAAGGGGAAATTGCGTATATTCCTGCTGCGTACATTGCAATCCTAGTCTGCAGCTCACCCAAGGACCAGTCGTTCCCGTATTTCGTGAGCATCTCTTGGAGAAAGTGTCTAACTTGCAGGTAGGCGTAGAACTCACGTGTCCCTATATCAAACCGAGATACAATTTCTTGGAATAATAATGTATGTCCTCCCGCGTCCCGCAACTGACATAGAGTTTGGAGACCTTTAGATTCCCAGTCTGAGAATATCCGGTTCGAGAGGCCAGGACTAAATTCTGGGTTACCCACTATAGGTAGATATTGTGAAACATAAGGCGAATTCCCCGATTCTATACATAATCTTTGCCATGCGATAATGACATTCTTCAGAGTATCTAAATAGAATACATTAGATGGAATTGAGGTAAGTGGACAGTGCAAAAGAGCTTTCAATTTGAATGGAGCCACAAGCTGTGATTCCCAGGTGAAAGACGTAATTTGCTCCTTCCCAGTTAGCCAATCAAGTGCAAATCTAGCTATTATAACCTGATTATATATCTGAATGTTGGGGAGTGCCAAACCTGCTGATGTCTTAGAATTCATAAGCCTATATGAGGCAATCCGCGGTCTTTTGCCATTCCATAGGAATTTGGAACAGGCCTTATTATATATAGTGATATCTTTCTTATGTAGAAACCATGGGATATTTTGCATAATATAGAGGAGCTTTGGGAAGATGACTGATTTAATCAAAGTCACCCGAGCCGATAATGAAATAGGTAGCCTGGTCCATTCATCCAGCTTACTCTTGCAAGAGTCCATTACTGTCCTGTAGTTTAATCCATACCAATCCTCCAGGTTTCTAGATAATCGTAAGCCCAGATATGTAATCTGAGGGACCTCCCTGTAAGGGTGGTTCACCTGCAGTGCAGGATTTTTATCTATCCACATGAGTTCAGATTTAGATGTATTAATCTTAAACCCTGAGATTTCCCCGAACTCTTGAGTAATACTCTGTAGGATAGGTAATGACACTTCAAGATTAGATAGAAATAGAAGAAGATCATCCGCATAGAGAAGAAGAATCAGCTTCTCACCCGCTAATGAGATCCCCTCAAGTTCTTGCCGTAATTGAATGGCCAGGGGTTCTATACTAAGATTGAACAAGAAGGGAGATAGTGGGCAGCCCTGTCTAGTCCCTCTGAACAGATTGAAACGCTGAGTAGAGGTGTTATTGATAATTACTGCAGAGGAGGGGTTACTATAAATTAAACGAATATAGTTGTTGAAAGAACCCGAGAACCCGAATTCATCTAGCGTGGAAAACAAATGATCCCAACTGACCCTATCGAAAGCCTTTTCCGCGTCAACTGTCAGAATAGCCTTATCTATGTTACCATGAGATTCCTTAGTTATATATATGTTCCAAAAAGATTCAATCAGAATTAGCAATTTCCTTATATTCTTTGTCGGCTTACGTCCATGCATGAAACCAGATTGATTCTCATGAATTAGGTCGCCCATGTAAGGTTTTAATCGTAGGGCTATGATAGACGCGAGCAGCTTATAGTCGGTGTTTAAAACCGAGATAGGTCTGAAAGAACTTGGTAATTCAGGATCTTTCCCCTTTTTTAGGATCAGCGAGATATTTGCAGATGTAAAGGATGCAGAACAGCTCGTATTCTCGGAAAAATAAAAATTAAACAGCTTAACTAAAATAGGTAACACCTGGGGTTGGAGGATTCTGTAGTATTCTATAGGGAGAGCATCTGGACCAGCTGCTTTATTGGGCTTCGCGTTTTTAATTGCCCAAATTATTTCCTCTTCCGTAATGGGAGCATTGATAGCCTCTCTGGCTTCTGTAGATATACGTGGGACTTTAATCTTTCCCCAGAATGACTCCTTTTTATGTAGTTTAATAGGCTCTTGGGTATATAAATCCTGGAAGAAGTCAAAAAATACTTTTTCTATGTCAGAATGGCTTGTGTATCTTAAGGTTCCTTGTTTAATAGAGGTAATTGTGTATCTAGGTGAAGATTTGACTAGCCTTGCTAGAAACTTCGCTGATCTACCCGTAAACCCTCCATACCTTGCTTTCATTCTAAGTTCTTCCTGGGCACTGATCTGTTTCAAGAATGAGTCCCGGAGTGTCTTCGCTGTGACATAGGCTTCCCAGCATTCTCTCGTGCGTCTAATAATATACGCTCTATATGTATTCTTAACACGGTTGGCTAATTGTCTGGCCCCTGAACTACTGCTTTTTGACAAGTGAAATGTATAAGACTTAATCTCTCCGCGTAAAACGGCTTTAGAAGCCTCCCAAAACGTCTCGATTTTGTCTATATAATTATGATTATTATTGAGATATTCAACCCATTTCAATCGAAGATGGTTCTGAAATTTAATATTATTGCTCAGATATCTAGGGAAGGAGATATAGTTCTTACTAAGCCGCCTACTTACGGCACTAAGTCCCAATACAATCACAGCATGGTCAGAAATAGTTATGTCTTCAATTCTGGTGGTCCAGTTCTGAGCTAGCATGGTTTCTGAAACCAGAAAATAGTCAAGTCGAGAGAAAGATCGTTGAGCATGCGAAATACACGTATAAGAGCGAACATCCGGATTCTGAACTCGCCATAAGTCAACCACCCCCAGGTGGGAACATAATCTCTGAAATATCCTCAATTTTCTACCTCTACTGTTTCGCATCCTATTGTTAGAGTTATCCAAGAAGGGGTCTGCTAGTAGGTTAAGATCGCCTGCAATAATTAAGTTTGATCCTATGAAACTATGTAATTTTACAAGTAGGGCGGACCAGAAATTATGGTCAACTTGATTAGGACCATATATGTTACAGAGTGTATATCTAATGCCTTTAATTTCCAACTCCAATATTAAAAATCTCCCTTCAGCATCAGGTTCAACCTTACTTATCCTATATTCTAGCTTACGGTTCAACAATATTGCCACCCCCCTCTTCCTAGAGGTAAATGGAGCCGCCACAACTTCCCCCACCCACTTAGATTTAAGTTTGGGTATTTCAATAGCGTTAAGATGTAATTCTTGTAGAAGGACTATGTCAGGGTTGAATTTGCCCAAATATTTTATTACAGCTTTTCTTTTAATAGGTGAATTAATGCCCCCTATATTCCAGGATAAAAGATTAAGATTATACATCATCAGAACTAATCATCTTGCTGATCTAGTATATGGCAAAGAGTCAAGGGTCTCACTATGTTTATCCTAGGGGAGCGACAAAGACCCGTCTCCACTGTGCGCCATAACAGAGAGTCGAGAGGGAGAGGGCAGGTGTGAAAGAGTGAAAGGGGGAGAGAGGAGAGAGATAGATAGAGAGAGAGAGAGAGAGAAAAAAAAAAAAAAAGAAAAAACACCAACAAAATGAACACAACCCGACCCCACACAGACCCCGTAACAAACATAAAAACACCATTTCTAAAACTATCATATTCTTAAATTCAAAAACCATATTACTCATTTCAGTAACTCTAAGTGATAAAATATTCAGATTCTGTGATCAAGAAAAAAAACCTCTTCCCGTTGTGTTAGAGACCTGATCATGGGACCCCTGCCTCCCTACAAAAGGTCTCAGCCTCCATAACATTGTTAAGTGTGTGTGTACTGCCATCTTTCTGCACTATTAGCTTTGCTGGGTAAATTAATCTAATATTGTAGTTCTCTTTCTGTAACCTCCCATAAAAAAAGGACATATCTCTTCTCTTGGTTAATGTTTCTGCAGAGAAATCCTGAAACAATAGTAATTTGTGTGAGCCCAGAGAGAGAGGACCACATTTCCTGTAATGTTTAAGGTATGTTAATTTGTCCTGAAAGTTGACAAATTTAAAGATTACTGGCCTGGGCCTCGAGGCCTCACTCTGTTCACGTCTTTGGCCTATCCTATGTACCCTTTCGATCAGGAAGGGAGCAGCAGGAACTGGGATCTGCAAAGCCTGTGGTAATGTAATAGTGACAAAATTCATTAGATCTTGAAACTCAGGAGACTCAGGCAAGCCAATCACTTTGAGGTTATTGCGCCTCGATCGATCCTCAAGATCTTCAACTTTGGCTTGCAACGCAATAATAGATTTGCTATGAGTGTCCATTATTGGATCAATAACATTAAATCTGTCTTCCAAATCTGAGATCCGATTCTCAATTTCATCTAGTCTGGTTGAAAACTGCCTAACCTCCAAAGTGAGGTTTGATATCTCATTTCTGATCTCCTGTTTGATCATATCGAATTGAGGTGTCAATATTTTAGCTACTTCAGCTGCAAATTCAGTCAAATTATTAGGGGAAGGATTGGAGACACTTTTTTCCAGAGGGGATACAGCGCTCGAATCCAAGTTCCTGCTGCTCCCCTTTTTTTCTCGGGATTTGGGGGGCATATTGGAGGGAGAGCTCCTTTGCTGCATATATTTATCCATGAACAAGACTCAGCTAGTGTTTGTCTGCAAAGTACTATATATTATCTGGGAGATTTAGCACAGTAGTGCGTATATCAAAACTTATAATACTTTAATAAACTATCTCTAAGTAAAACTCTTTGTGTAGCCCTTCCTTGAGTGCTAGCTTTTCTTATGAGTTAAGAAATTTATTCTCCAAAATGTGCTACAACATTTTTGTTCAAATGTCCCTTCTGATCCTCAAATCTCTAAGTTATAATTTACTCTAAAGTGTGAGGAAATTATTCCTAAATTCTAAGTCCTCTTAATTTAGGAAAACAGATAAACAAGAGAACAAATAGAGACACAATATTTTTACCCAAATTAGTGTGGAAAGATAGATATCAGCATAGATACTCAGTTTCAAAATGTAGAGCAACACAATAAAAAATACCCAATGCAGCTTGTGTATATACGTCTACCCTAGTATGTAGTTCTAGACTTAATTTCATATAATATAGACCAATGTCTTAATATTTAGCACAATTGATTTATCAAGGACACACCTGTAGGGGACTTAGTATTATGTGATTACCACAGTGAGTTCAACCAGAAACTTAATCTATATTGTGAGCCTCAGGTATATGTCTCTCAGCCTGAACAAGCTCATTCAGGTATTAAACTAGATAAGAGAGAATTCCATATAACCGCTATATTCTAATGTCTAGTAATCAACTGTGACCACCTTTTCAAGCCTATATTAACTCCCAACAACTTACATTCACAGAAACAGTAACTTGGAACAGGAGGGAATTTTCCAATAATGTAGAGTATACATAGATAATATCAGAGCATATAGGTAGAAAAAACTTTGTGCTAAAGCAGGATATACATACATAGACAATCCGCACAAAAGAGAGTAATAGCTTTTCTCATAATGCTAATCAGCTCAAATGATATTTTACAACATAGTCTTTACTGCCTTCGCAGCCAGTTTATACAGTCAGTCTTGAGCTGCCAATTCGTTCTGAGGCTCCAACCAAGAGGGCCAATGTGCTGAGTGCAAAAAGATTTTTTATGGCGCTTAAGCCAGCTGCATAGTTAAGATCAATGAATCCAAAAAGAAATTACCCCCGGCAGGCATGTATGCATAACTCAGAGTACAGTACCTTACAGCCGTTACACAAACTCTCAGCGTGCCTTGCTTGTCTGCTCGCTCTTCGACCGTTGTGGTGTACTGGGATCCAAAGCGCCCCAACTGCAACCAAGACAGAAGATCCTCTCTGTGAGAGGGGGACAGCGCGTCCGCGCCAGAGGGAGCTGCCGGCCAATCAAACGAACACTTCCGGCACTCCTCCTTCTCAGCTGGGATGCCGGTCATCGGCGAGGGGGGGCCTAGGCACACAGCAACCAGGACTGAAGTGCCGCGTCGCTCCCAATGACTCACGCTGAAAGGGGCGGTACCACCTCCGCTGTCTGCCCAACGAGGGAGCCCCGGATTCCTCGCAGCAAGCTCCGCGTCGCCACCGCTCCACTCTCAACCCGGGAGAGGGACTCCTTCTTCACCCGCACCGGGAACTCCAGACACCCCAATCAGCACCGCCAGAGGGGAGAATCACTGCCACTAGGCACACCAAACACTCAACCAGGTGAGTGTCAGGGTCCACCTTCTGTGTCCTGTGTACCAGCATGTAGATATGTTTGTTCAGGGAGCGACTCTTGTACAGGTGAGCCTAGAACCTCTCTATAGACGCCCTTCAGCTGCCAAGTGTAATGGATAGAGACGCTACCAGTCCTTAATATAAAGCCTTAAGTGTAACAGAGGGCTTATCTTGAAATAGTGGTGGTTCAATGCTTAGGAGCTTTTATAGAAATGGTGTGCACCAGCCACCGTGCACTTTTAGGCTGCAACTTGGACTTCCCATGCTAGGATCGTAATCCGTGTTCCCAAGCCTGGATGTGGCCAAGGGAAACCAATGCATGTGTTGGTGTTTGAATTAGGCCTCTCTCGGAGGCACGGAGCGTCCTCAGCACCTTAGCACCTGCAGCTACCTGCAGCCACCTGCATGCCCCGCCTCCAACAGGAAGTCCTCAGAAAGATCTCCACTCATCGAGCACCACATTTCTATTATGCCCAGCAGTGAAAGGGTTAATTACATAGCTTGTAGGATTAATTTTAGCTTTAGTGTAGAGATCAGCCTCCCACCTGACACATCCCACCCCCTGATCCCTCCCTGACCCCCCTCAAACAGCTCTCTTCCCTCCCCCACCTCACAATTGTCACCTCCATCTTAAGTACTGGCAGAAAGTCTGCAAATACGAAAATAAAAGGCATTTTTTATATTGATTTTGCAGTGTTGGGTCCCCCTTAACCCCAACCTCCCTGATCCCCCCCCCCAAACAGCTCTCTAACCCTCTACCTAGTTGCTGCCATCTTGGGTACTGGCACCTGTCTGCCAGTACCCAGTTTGTTAAAAAAAAAAGCCTTTTTTATATATAAATAAATAAATAAATCCCCAATTTTCTGTAGTGTAGCTGCCCCCCTCATATGCCTCCCCCTCCTAGACTTTTCTGTAGTGTAGCTGTCCCAGTACCACCCTGTCCTGTCCACTTGTGCGTGCTCCCATGAACCCGTGCGTGCACCTGCCCCCCGCTACCAGCACCTGAAAGGAAGTTGACCAGCAATGGGCCGCCCACCCGCCTCCCTGCTATGGCTCCCACTTACCAACGATCTGCACCATCGCTGGCCGATGCAGAGAGGGCCACAAAGTGACTCTCTCTGCATCGGATTACCTAAAATTTTTTATTGCAGGATGCCTCAATATTGAGGCATCACTGCAATAACATGAAAGCGTCTGGAAGCGATCACGATCGCTTCCAGCGCTTGAAAACCATGAGGACATACAGGGTACGTCCTTGGTCATTAAGTGACATTTTTTATAGGACGTACCCTGTATGTCCTTGGTCCTTAAGGGGTTAAAGCATTTTATGCCAGATTTCAAGTTGAGGGCAAATATATTGTGCAGTGCATTATTTTGTGCTCAGCCTTGTGCAAACAATAAGACCCAATCTGGTATTAAATGTTGATTAAATTGCAATTTAACCAAAACATTTTTTTGAATGTACCCAATACATCAATGCGTGCCTTATACATTCAGGGCCAGATTACAAGTGGCGCACTTCCAATGTTTTTTTTATTTAAAATAGATATTTATATTTAAACTTTTTCTTCTAAGTGAAAAACAATGCAATTTTAAGTTTTTATATTCAAAACACAAAACATAACTTTAAATAAAACTATACAGGTGTGTGTATGTACAGTATATATATATATATATATATATATATATATATATATATATATATATATATATATATATATATATATATATATAAAAAGTAGAGAGTGGACAAGCACACAAGAAGGCACTCCTAGTTAAGATTGTCTATGACAATATTATTCAATGTAAGAAGATATACAAATGCACACTCACGTGGTTTGACCTCATCCAATTTGAGGTATAGATCAGGCACTGGTTTAAACTTGGTATCTGTGTGTGGTCTCCTCTTTTTTTCCCTCCTGCTTTATTCCTGTTCCTCTTTGTCCTTTTAAAACCAGAGTCAGTCTCTCAGAAAGAGATAGGGGCTTGAGTTAGTGGCCCTCTGGGTGTAGGAGGGATCCCAAAGTGAGGGAGGCAGGGTAAAACCGATATGTAAAATGTGTACAATTTATTTGATATCCAAACACACACATATATATATATATATATAAACAGACAGTATTTGTACTCAGTTCTGTAGGTCAAAACGTTCTCTACTGAGATCCAATATACCATATAAATAAACAAACGTATAAAATGTTGACTAGAATTAATCAATCTAAAGCGTTAGCGGTCCTCTTATGTGTATGAAACTGTGCTGTTATGCCTTACACTGGAACCGTAACTTCGCTGTTGTGTACAATATAAAAGAACTATGCCATAAACCCAGCAGGTCTACTGTAAACCTTATCACACTGTAATGTGTGCGATCTCTCGACTAGATTACGAGTTTTGCGTTAGAGGCTGTGCGGTGCTAATGAGCAGTTTATGCTCACCGCTCACAGACAGCGCCTGTATTACGGGTTTTTACAAACCAGACAAGAAGTGAGCGTTGAGCAAAATTTTGCTCATTACCGCACTCCAATACCAGCGCTGCTTATGTTAGCGGGGAGCTGGTGTAACGTGCTCGTGCACGATTTCCCCATAGGAATCAACGGGGAGAACCTGCAAAAAAGCAGCCTAAAACTCCTTAACGCAGCCCCATTGATTCCTATGGGGAAATACATTTTATGTCTACACCTAACACCCTAACATGAACCCCGAGTCTAAACACCCCTAATCTTACACTTATTTACCCCTAATCTGCCGCCCCTGACATCGCCGACACCTACATTATAATTATTAACCCCTAATCTGCCGCTCCGGACACCGCCACCACCTACATTATACTCATGAACCCCTAATCTGCTGCCACCAACATCGCTGACACCTACATTATATTTATTAACCCCTAATCTGCCGCCCCCAATGTCACCGCAAACTACCTACAGTTTTTAACCCCTAATCTGCCGCCCCCAACGTCGCTGCCACTATAATAAACATTTTAACCCCTAAACAGCCTCGCAAACATTAGTTAAATATTATTAACCCCTAATCTGCCGGCCCTAACATCGCCACCACCTACCTACATTTATTAACCCCTAATCTGCCGCCCCAATGTTGCCGCCACTATA
The DNA here is from genome assembly GCF_027579735.1 of Bombina bombina. Taxonomy (NCBI): domain Eukaryota; kingdom Metazoa; phylum Chordata; class Amphibia; order Anura; family Bombinatoridae; genus Bombina; species Bombina bombina. Next base: position 1,276,326,593 of record NC_069500.1, read on the forward strand.
TTAAAGTTATTAACCCCTAAACCTAAGTCTAACCCTAAACCTAACAGCCCCTAACTTAAATATAATTAAAAGAAATCGAAATAAAAATTCCTATCATTAACTAAATTATTCATATTTAAAACTAAATACTTACCTATAAAATAAACCCTAAGCTAGCTACAATATAACTAATAGTTACATTGTAGCTATCTTAGGGTTTATTTTTATTTTACAGGCAAGTTTGTATTTATTTTAACTAGGTACAATAGTACAATAGTTATTAAATAGTTATTAACTATTTAATAACTACCTAGATAAAATAAATACAAAAGTACCTGTAAAATAAACCTAGCATAAGTTACAATTATACCTGTAGTGTTAGATGTTATTGTAACTTAGGTTATGTTTTATTTTACAGGTACTTTTGTATTTATTTTAGCTAGGTAGTTATTAAATAGTTAATAATTATTTAATAACTATTCTACCTAGTTAAAATAAATACAAAGTTGCCTGTAAAATAAAAATAAACCCTAAGATAGCTACAATGTAACTATTAGTTATATTGTAGCTATCTTAGGGTTTATTTTATAGGTAAGTATTTAGTTTTAAATAGGAATTATTTAGTTAATTATATTAATTTTTATTTAGATTTATTTAAATTATATTTAAGAATGGGGGGGTAAGGTTTAGGGTTAGACTTACATTTACAGTCTAGACATTTGTATATCTTCTTGCATTGAATAATATTGTCATAGACGATCTTCACTAGGAGTGCCTTCTTGTGCGCTTGTCCACTCTCTACATTTTCAGCACACTTTGGGGAGAATCTTCTTTTCGGAGAGGGATATCCCACCTTGGATGAAGCAGCCGAGAGTGCAGGCATTTGGGGAACTGTTACACAGGCTATTAATTATAATTTGACAGTACTGTGAACAGACTTCTTTCACTCTATATATGCTGAACTGGTTGGATACCTACTTAACAATATATGTATATATACATATGTATATACATATATATATATCTTTAAATTACTTGTAATAGCATAACCCTGTAATTTACACTGCAATCTGGTTTCACTCTAAGTGCTAGCAATATACCCCGAAGCGCAGACTTACCCTTCTATATATATATATATATATATATATTGTAATGATATTTTGTCCAGTTTTTGCAAATAAATGCTCTAGATGACAATATTTTTTATTTGGAATTTGGAAGAAATGTGTCAGAAGTTTATAGAATAAAACATAATGGGCTAGATTACAAGTGGAGCGCAAACTATTTTGCGTGTCTTTTTGCAATCATTTGTGCTCCTTTTTATTAGCGCTGATATTAGAAATGTATGATAGAATTATTACTGCAATTTCAGAGCTGTGGTTGACTGTTTTGCAAACTTAAAAAGTTGCACAAAACACTTATAAAAATACACTACAAAGTACACTTACACTCATAGTAACACTGTCTAATAAATATTATTCTCAAAAAATATTGCACACAAAAGTTATAAGGGTTCAAAGATAGGAGATGTTAGGTGTTAAAGAAAAAAAAAGCAACCAAAGGACTTTCACATTGAGATACATTGCTAAAGATGTATTTGTAAATATAAAATATATATATATATATATATATATATATATATATATATATATATATATATATATATATACAGTATATATACAGCATCTCAGAAAAGTCAGTACACCCCTCACATTTTTGTAAAAATTTTATTATATCTTTTCATGTGATAACACTGAAGAAATGGCACTTTGCTACAATGTAAAGTAGTGAGTGTACAGCCTGTATAACAGTGTAAATCTGCTGTTCCCTCAAAATAATTCAACACACTGCCATTAATGTCTAAACCGTTGGCAACAAAAGTGAGTACACCCCTAAGTGGAAATGTCCAAATTGGGCCCAATTAGCCATTTTCTCTCTCCGGTGTCATGTGACTCGTTAGTGTTACAAGGTCTCAGGCCTGAATGGGGAGCAGGTGTGTTAAATTTGGTGTTATCGCTCTCACACTCTCTCATACTTGTCACTGGAAGTGCAACATGGCACCTCATGGCAAGGAAGTCTCTGAGGATCTGAAAAAAAGAATTATTGCTCTACATAAAGATGGCTTAGGCTATAAGAAGATTGCCAATACCCTGAAACTGAGCTGCAGCAAGATGGGCAAGACCATACAGCGGTTTCACAGGACAGGTTCCACTTAGAACAGGCCTTGACATGGTCGACCAAAGAAGTTGAGTGCACGTGCTCAGCGTCATATCCAGAGGTTGTCTTTTTTTGTAACAGACGTATAAGTGCTGCCAGCATTGCTGCAGAGGTTGAAGGGATGGGGGGTCAGCCTGTCAGTGCTCAGACCATACACCGCACACTGTAGCAAATTGGTCTGCATGGCTGTCATCCCAGAAGGAAGCCTCTTCTAAAGATGATGCACAAAAAAGTCTGCAAACAGTTTGCTGAAGACAAGCAGACTAAGGACATGGATTACTGGAACCATGTCCTGTGGTCCGATGAGACCAAGATAAACTTATTTGGTTCAGATGGTGCCAAGCGTTTGTGGCAGCAACCAGGGGAGGAGTACAAAGACAAGTGTCTCTTGCCTACAGTCAAGCATGGTGGTGGGAGTGTAATGGTCTGGGTCTGCATTAGTGCTGCCGGAACTGGGGAGCTACAGTTCATTGAGGGAACCATGAATCCCAACATGTACTGTGACATACTGAAGCAGAGCCTATTGAGCATCTGCGGGGCATCCTCAAATGTTAGGTAGGGGAGCGCAAGGTCTCTGACATCCACCATCTCCTTGATGCCGTCATGGAGGAGTGGTAGAGGACTCCAGTGTCAACCTGTGAAGCTCTGGTGAACTCCATGCCAAGAGGGTTAGGGCAGTGCTGGAAAATAATGGTGGCCACACAACATATTGACACTTTGTGCCCAATTTGGACATTTCCACTTAGAGGTGTACTAACTTTTGTTGCCAACAGTTTAGACATTAAAGGTTGTGTGTTGAATTATGTTGAGGGGACACCAAATTTACACTTTTATACAGGCTGTACACTCACTACTTTACATTGTAACAATGCGTCATTTCTTCAGTGTTGTCACATGAAAATATATAATAAAATATTTAGACTCGCCAGAAACAGCAGTTGTGAAGCAGCGGTCTAAAGACCGCTGCTTCATAACACTGTCCGCCTGCTCAGAGCACAGGAATCGCCACAAGTCAACCCAATCGAGTACGATCGGGTTGATTGACACCTCCCTGCTGGCTGCCCAATGGCCGCGAAACTGCAGGGTGCGGCGTTGCAACAGCAGCTCTTGTGAGCTGCTGGTGCAATGCTGAATACGGAGAGCGTATTGGTCTCTGCATTCAGCTATGTCTGCCAGATCAGATCCGACAGACATTTGATAATTTGGCCTCGGGGTGTGGGATAGTTAAGTAATAACATGTTATTTTCCAGTGTTCTAAGTATTGAGCTTTGGTTTACAAACAGATAAAAGATAAGAAAGCAAGAGTGTGTACATAAAAGTTATAACATAATGAGATCTGATATTAGCTGCAAGCCCAACCCATTTCAATAGGCTGTGGTTTCAAAGCACAAAACCAGCTAATTAATATACACAAATAAGCATGGAATTGCAATTTTTCATACATTTTATACTCTGCAGCTCGTATAACAAGTCATTAAAAAATACATTAAAGGGACAGTCTAGGCAAAATTAAACTTTCATTATTCAGATAGGGAATGTAATTTTAATCAACTTTCCAATTTACTTTTATCATCAAATTTGCTTTGTTCTTTTAGTATTTTTAGTTGAAGCTAAACCTAGGTAGGCTCATATGCTAATGTCTAAGACGCTGAGGGCTGCCTCTTATCACATGAATTTTAAATTGCTTTTAACAACAAGAGACTGAAAGTACATGTGGGCCATATAGATAACACTGTGTTAACGCCTGGCGAGTTATTTAAAATTTAGCACAACACAATGCTAAATGCAAGTCAATAGATAATAAACAGTCACAGTCATGTGATCAGGGGGCTGGAAGAAGGCTCTTAGATACAAGGTAATCACAGAGGTAAAAAGTATATTAATATAATTCTGTTGGTTATGCAAAACTGAGGAATGGGTAATAAAGGGATTATCTATCTTTTTAAACAATAAAAATTCTATTGTAGACTGTCCCTTTAAGGGAAAAACAATTTTACAGTGTACTGTCCATTTAATACCTTTCATGTAACAAAAGTGGCTTGGTTTACCAGTATAATCCTTATGAGATATTTGAGTTATATTTATGAAGAGGCCCATGATAGGCTTCATAAGTGCTAAAGGATTAACATACTCATATAGCGTATATACAGTTTTCTTCCATATGTTTTATCTGTCTATCCTACTGTACATTTTTGTTTTTCTCAATTTTGACAAAATGAGGATTGCTTGATATTTGGAGTTTGCAATGAAGTTTTTGTAGTGCTCTTTGAAACATCAATAAAATTAAATATGCTTCAAAATATTAACCGTGTGCATGTGTCTTTTTATTTGGAAAGAAAAGTTTGTATATAAGTTTGTCTGAAATTACTGTAATAAAGGCTGTATCAGTGGCATACACATGTATTGTGTGCATACCCTATGTTATAGTGTTATTAGTTAAAGGGACACTGAACCCAAATTTTTTCGTGATTCAGATAGAGCATGCAATTTTAAGCAGCTTTCTAGTTTACTCCTATTATAATTTTTTCTTTGTTCTCTTGCTATCTTTATTTGAAAAAGAAAGTCCAGAATCCCAGACAGCACTTGTGTATTGGTGGATGAATTTATCCACCAATCAGCAAGAACAACCCAGCTTGTTCATCAAAAATGGGCCGGCATCTAAACTTACATTGTTGCTTTACAAATAACAATACCAAGAGAATGAAGAACATTTGATAGTAGGAGTAAATTAGAAAGTTGCTTAAAATTGCATGCTCTATCTGAATCACAAAAGAAAAAATTTGGGTTCAGTGTCCCTTTAATGATGATTCAATAAATAGTAATACATTTTCCTGTAAATATATTTGGATAAAAAAGTGTATGGGCACATTTCATTTGAATTATTATGTTCCTTGAAATAAATGTCACAAAATAATGTTCTAATAAATGATTTACTATGTAATTATTCTATATTTAATTAATTCTGTAAATTATACTTGCTTTTAAATGTGTATTATGTAAACAGTATATGTAATGACATATAAAAAAAATGCAACACTCATGAGTTTGTTTTTCTTTTATTAATACATTTTTATCACATGTTCTTATGATTGTCTAGTAATGTATAACTTTAAGATAATCATTGCATACAAGTTATAAGTATTTTGTGCTCTTAAATGGACACAAAACCCAACATTTTTCTTTTTCTTATTTGTCATGATTCAAATAGACCATTTTTTTAACAACTTTACAATTTACTTTTGTTATCCAATTTGCTTAATTCTCTTGGTATTCTTTTTAGAAGTAGCAGCTATGCACTACTGGGAGCAATCTGAAGACATCTGGTGAACCAAGGAAAATAGGCATTTTTTGTGCAGCCACCAATCAGCAGCTAGTACCCAGTAATGCATTGCTGCTCCTTAGCCTAGCTTTTCAGCTAAGGTACCAAGAAAATTAAGCAATTTAGATAATGGAAGCAAATTGAAAAGTTGTTTAAAATCACATGTTCTGCTGAATCATGAAAGAAACATTTTTGATTTCATGTCCCTTTAATGAGTGTTCAATTACACATTGTTTGCAAGCAATAGTTGTAAAGCCATATATGGTGATAAACAATGGGGAATTCAATAATTGAACAATTAGTCACTGCCTTATATGGTGGATAACAAGTTTCCAACCATATATAGTATTTTAAACAATTATTAATAGTTAAGGATTAAGTTATTGTAATAACCATTGATTAAAACCCATATATGGTAATCAACAGACAAGTGTTAAGATTCAATAAGTCAATTAGAATTACAACCTTTATTTACATCCGATATGGCAGTTTTTTTTTAAACAATCTATGTAATTGAACAATAAAGTGATTGTAAAGTTTAATGAATTAAAGCCCACGATCAAAAAATAATCTTAAAAACAAGGGCACTTATTATTAATATTATCGGTTATTTGTAGAGCGCCAACAGATTCTGCAGCGCTATAAACAAAGGCACAGTACAACAAAACAATTATAGGGATCAGACTGGTCGAGGGCCCTGCCAAGAGTCGCACTGTTGTAGTCAGCTCTTAAGAAGGTGATCTACAAACAGCTGGACTCTTAGGAATACATGCTAAGGGGGTTCAGGGGATAGAAATGGAGGAGAGGAACTGGTATAAAGAAAGGTTAGTGTAGGTTGTATGCATCCCTGAACAGTAGAGTCTTTAGGGAGCGCTTGAAGCTTTCAAAACTAGGGGAGAGTCTTGTGGAGCAGGGCAGAGAGTTCCACAAGATGGGAGCCAGTCTGGAGAAGTCCTGGAAACGGGAGTGTGATGAGGTGACAAGAGAGGAGGAGAGTAGGAGGTCATGAGCAGAGCGAAGGGGACGGGAGGGAGAGTATCTGGAGACAAGGTCTGAGATATAGGGGGAGCAGTGCAGTTGAGCGCTTTGTATGTCAGAGTGAGAATTTTGTGTTTAATCCTAGAATCAAGAGGAAGCCAGTGAAGGGATTGGCAGAGAGGTGCAGCTGATAAAGAGCGACGTGTAAGGAAGATGAGCTTGGCAGAGGCATTCATTATTGATTGAAAAGGAGCTAGGCGACAGCTGGGGAGACCAGAGAGGACAGAGTTGCAGTAATCGCAGTGGGAAAGGATGAGAGAGTAGATTAAAATCTTAGTTGTGTCTTGTGTAAGGAAATGTCTAATTTTAGAGATGTTTTTAAGGTGGAAGCAGCAGGCTTTAGCCAAGGACTGTATGTGAGGAGTGAAAGAAAGATCTGAGTCAAATGTGACCGCCAGACATCGGGCATGTAGGGTAGGGGTAATGATGGAGTTGTCAACAGTTATAGAGATATTTGGGGTGGAGATTTTGGAAGAAGGGGTAAAATAGGGAGCTCAGTTTTGTAGAGATTTAGCTTGAGGTAGTGAGAGGATATCCAGGAAGAGATGTGAGAAAGACAGTTAGTGACACGGGTTAGCAAGGAAGGAGATAGGTCTGGTGCAGAGAAGTAGATTTGGGAGTTGTCGGCATACAAATTATATTGGAAACAGTGGGACTTTATTAGGGAACCTAATGATGACTTGTTGATTGAGAAGAGTAAGGGACCGAGGACAGAGCCTTGCGGTACCCAGACAGAAAGTGGTGACGGGGCAGAGGAGGCCTCAGAGAAGGCTACACTAAAGGTACGGTTTGACAGGTAAGAAGAGAACCAAGTGAGTACTGGGTCACAGATGCAGAAGGATTGGAGGGTTTGGAGTAAAAGAGGGTGGTCACCAGTATCAAAGGCTGCAGACAGATCAAGGAGGATACGCAGAGAGAAGTGGCCTTTTGATTTTGCTGTAAGTAGGTCATTGGTAACCTTAAGGATTGCTGTCTCTGTGGAGTGATGGGGACGAAATCCAGATTGCAGTGGGTCAAGGAGGGAGATTAATGTAAGAAATGGGATAGGCATGCATATACAAGTTTTTCAAGTATCTTTGAGTCAAGAGGGAGGAAGGAAATAGGGCAGTAGTTGGATGGAGAAGTTGGATCAAGGGAAGGTTTTTTTTAGGATAGGTGTCACCAGTGCATGTTTCAGAGATGAGGGAAATATACCGGTGCTGAGGGAGAGGTTGAAAATGTGTGTGAGTATAGGGGTATGGGTAGAAGAGAGGGAGGGGAGTAGCTGTGAGGGGATATGGTCAAGGAGACAGGTTGTGAGGTGAGAGCGCAGTATAAGTGCTGAAACTTCTTCCTCAGTAACAGGGGAGAAAGAGCTAAGTTTATGGCTATGTCGGTTGTGGTTAGTTGTGAGCGTTTGAGGGGGTGAGAGAGTGGAATTATGTTGAGACCTGATTTCACTTCTGATGGAGTCAATTTTGTTATTGAAATGGCTGGCAAAGTCTTGAGCTGACAGATAATTTGTATTAGGAGGTGGGGGTGGGCGGAGAAGAGTATTGTAAGTGGAGAACATATGTTTTGGGCTTGAAGAAATATTAGAGATAAGAGTAGAGAAGTAATGTTGCTTATAGAGATTAAGGGCAGAATAATAGGAGTTCAAGATTAATTCGTAATGAAGAAAATCAGCAGAACTCTAAGATTTTCTCCAGTGCCACTCAGCAGTACGGGAATATCTGCGTAGGTACCGTGTCAGAGGAGAATGCCAGAGCTGAGGATTGTGTGATTTCCGAACTATGTTAAAATGGGACAGATTGTCAAGGACAGATGTAAGGGTGGAATTATAGTGGCAGATAGATTGGTCAGGGCAGGAAAAGGAGAAGTATGAGAGGAAAGGTTCGAGGGGAATTAGCAAGCTGTTGCTGATCTAATGACATAATGCTTCTGTGTAGTTTGGTGTGAGGAGTAGGAGGAGGGAGAGTTGTAGGTAGGGATGATATATGAGGAGATGGTGGTCAGAAAGAGGAGAAGGGGAGTACTTTAAAGCAGTACTTTCAGTCATGTTTATTTCAGTATTGGAACAATTACGGCGTAGACGTAAGAATTCGCCATAAGGCATGGCTTTGAGGGTGCTAGGTGGATGTGCACTGGAATTGTGTAGGAGGGTATTGGTAGCTGCTTCCTTTCTATAGATGGTGGCGTTAATTAATCCATCATCATTCTTGAATATTGTCATGTCCAAGAAACAGAGTTTCTGTTGACTTGCTAAATGAGTTAATTTTATGTTCATTTTATTCTCATTTAGTCTGTACATAAATTTTTCTAAATCATCAGATGTCCCTTCCCAGATGAATAAAACGTTGTCTATATATCTCAACAACAAGGGTCAGTGTATATTTTCAATTAATCAGAGAATACATAAAACAGTTCCCAATATCCAAGGACTAAATAAGTATAATTATAAACTTAAATTTAGCCCTCGGATTGTAAGGGCTTAGCTTACTTACCTTTATTTTCACTGTTGGCTGATAGTTACTATTTATAGGCATTTCTGCGGTGGATGTATAATTTAAACCACCTGGTTAAAGAGTTTTTAAATTTTGCCTAAGCTATTGTATGATTGAATCAAGTTGTGATTGAGATTTTTTCCAATAAAGATAACTATGTATTAATGAAAGTGACTCCTAATGCAGAGTTTACATGATATATATCGTGGAGCTAATCCTTCCACACTTAATTGTATAACCCTTTCTACAATTAGTTTAGCTAGTTGTGATGTTACCACCACCACTTTATATTAAATTGTAAAATAGATAAATATTTCATAAGCATCAGGTTAAAGTGGCATGAGACCACTGACATAACATATGTCAGTTTTCTTTGCAGGGCCAGCCACCTGTCCCCCATAGCATGAATTTAAACAAAAACACTCTATGAGAGCTAGTTTTTGTGTTATGAGTATGACATAACACAGTCCATAAGCCATACCTGGAGATAGTTTTTTGAGCATTTAACGACATAGTCCATGATTAAATACCACATATTTATTTATTTTATTTATTTATTTATGAAATATTTTACCAAGAAGGATACATTGAGATTTCTCTTGTTTTTAAGTATGTCCTGGGTCCACAAAACATTGCATTGATACAATAGTGTACAATAAAATACAAAAACAATATTAATACTCAGGGGCCCATTTATCAAAGGGCTTGCGGACCTGATCCGACACTGCGGATCAGGTCCGCAAGACCTCGCTAAATGCGGAGAGCAATACGCTCTCCGCATTTAACATTGTACCAGCAGCTCACAAGAGCTGCTGGTGCAACGCCGCCCCCTGCTGACTCGCGGCCAATCGGCCGCCAGCAGGGAGGTGTCAATCATGCCGATCGTATTCGATCGGGTTGATTTCCGGCGATTTCTGTCCGCCTGCTCAGAGCAGGCGGACAGGGTTATGGAGCAGCGGTCTTTAGACCGCTGCTTCATAACTTGTGTTTCTGGCGAGTCTGAAGACTCGCCAGAAACACGGCCCTTCAAGCTCCATATGGAGCTTGATAAATGGGCCTGATAATCTATGCAAAATTTAATATAGAACAGGTAGGAAATATATAATCAACCATGACATGTGCATTCTGTTTTGAGATATGCAGAGAGGGATCTCTTAAAGGATTTTAGACTTGGAGAAGGTTTTAAAGTGTGCGGGAGGTCGTTCCATAATTGTGGTGCTCTGTAGGAAAAGGAGGATCGAGCTGCTTTCTTTTTGTATGGAGGCAGACTAATGTGCTGGTATTGGATCGGAGGTTATGGGAGGTGGGAACAGCCGGGGAGAGCATTCTGCTCAGGTAGGGTGGGAGCTTCCCAGAAAAGCTCTTAAACACAAGGCTGGAAAGATGAAGGGTGCGTCTGGATTCCAGCGACAGTCAGTTTAGTTCTTTTAGCATGTCACAATGGTGGGTCCTGTAGTTACATTGTTGCACAAAGCAGCAGAACAAGTTATACAGTGAATTAAGTTTATTAAGGTGAGTTTGCAGTGCAGGTGCATATACTACATCTCCATAATCCATGATTGGCATCAGCATTTGCTGTACAATCTTTTCTTTTACTGTAGGGCTGAGGCAGGATTTGTTTCTGTACAGGGCACCTAGTTTTAGATAGAGTTTAGATGCAAGTTTTTCTATTTGGAGGCCAAAAGATAGATTGGGGTCTAACAACATACCCAAGTATTTGAAAGAGTGGACTGCGGTCAGTGTGCCATTTGATTTTGTTTTAATGCGTAGATGGGAATTTTGCAGTTTGTGTAATTTAGGTACCGTTCCAAAGATCGTTGTGACAGTTTTGTCAGTGTTTAGGAAGAGTTTGTTTTTTGAGATTCACTTTTCTACCTCTGTGAACTGGTCTTGGAGCACTGCCTCAAGCTGCGGCAGATCGGATTTGTTTGCATAGATTACCATGTCGTCTGTGTACATGTGTACAGTTGAGGATTTGCAGATATTTGGCAGATCATTAATAAATAATTTGAATAGTAGGGGGCCGAGAATGGAACCTTGGGGAACACCACACATGACTGGGAGAGGGAGGGAGTCACTGTCAGAAATGGAGACATACTGTGGTCGATCCGATACCTATGATCGAAACCAGGTTAGCGGACGATCACCAATACCTGAGTTTTTTAGTTTGAGCAGTAGTATGTCATGGTCTACTTAAGCCGGTGAGGTAGCTCAGTTGGTAAATGCCCTGACTACAACAAAAGCCTGTTTAAAAGATCCAAGGTCACAGCCCTTCATCCTTCCGAGGTCGATAAAATGAGTACCATTAAATTGGGTAATAATTGGGTAATAATAACAACTATTACTATTCAGCTATCGATTTGGTGAATTCCGAGAGCGAGCGCTGAAAAAGCACTTTGAGTCCCACTGGGAGAAAGGCGCTATATAAATACTCGTTATATACTGTGTCAAAGGCCTTTGCAAAATCAAGAAAAATCGCTCCAGTTAAGTCTCCTTGTTCCATGCCAGTTTGGATGTCATTGCAAACTTTTAGGAGGGCAGTTGTAGTGGAGTGATTAGGGCGAAAACCCAATTGAACAGGGGTCATATAGCTAGATTGTTGGTAATACTCACATAGTTGCGTATGGACACATTTTTCTAAGATTTTTTACAATACTGGGAGCAATGATATTGGGCGATAGTTAGTAACAATGGTTAACTAACCACTGTTATGGATAGGCATTACTCTTGCAGTCTTCCAAAGTTTGGGTATGTATCCAGACACCAAGGATTTGTTAATTAGGGTTGTGACAGGTTTAGCAATTGCTGGCGCACTGAGCTTCAACATTATTGCTTGGATTTTATCAGGTCCAGACTGTTTTTTTATTTTTAGATTATTAAGGAGTTTCTTAACGACATTGATGGGTACAGGTCTAAAATTGAACTTTTCTATATTGGGTCTTTGTAGATTTAGTGGGGCCTAATCCACATTTGTAGTTTCAGGATGTGTGTCATTTTTTAGTTTGTCAATCAGGGTGGTGGAGCATCTGACAAAATAATTGTTACTTCTAAGGGAAGTTGCAGGATTTGGTTGTCCACTTTGACAGTGGAGGGTTGGGAGTGGATTGGGGGAGTGTGTAAGTTATTTATGACTTTCCAAAACTTTCTAGGGTTTGATATGTTGGCCAATTTTGTTTGTTTAGTGCATATATTTCGCCATTTTCTATATACACAGTGATCGTTCATAGAACCAGTATGCTTGAACTTTGACCACAATGAATCCTGAAACTGGTACATTTGAATGAGGTCAGCTGTGATCCAATTCATATGTGCTCCTTTTACTCTCACCTTACACAGCGGGGCATGCAAATTCCAAACTTGTAGGAGTTCAGACTGAAGGAATTCAACTGCAGAGTCTAAATCTGGAATTAGGTTTAATCTATGCCAGGGGAGGTTCTCGATGTCATTTAGAAATGATTGAAGATTACATTTTTTGAAGGACCTTATGATTTTAACCTTGGGAGAGGATTTAGTAGCCCTTATTTTGCGTACACAGTATACTAAGCAGTGGTCACTGAAACTGTTACGGAGAACACCTGCCTCCTGGAGTCGGTCAGGGGAAGTGGAGAGAATCCAATAAAGGAGGGTGTGGTTATGGCTTTTAATGTTTATACGAGTTGGGGAGGAGATTAATTGCGTTAGCTGCAAAGTCTTAAACGGTGAGCAATAACTATTGTTTTTAGGATTCAGCCAATCAATATTAAAATCTCCAAAAACCAAAATTTCACTTTATGGGGTTTGAGCTATGGTTTCATTAAGGAGATGGGCTATGTCAGATAGGGAATGCACAGGGGAGCTAGGTGGATGGTAGATTCCTGCAACAATGATTGATTTACTGCATGGGATCTCAATTGTGCCAGAAAAGGAAATCAAAAGTGGCAGGAGAGCTAGATTTTTGTAAGTTTGTGAACTTTATGGAATTGTCAACATAAATTACAATGCCGCCTCCTCTTTTTGCTCTGTCATTTTTATGGCATGAATACCCATGTATAGCAATGGCAGAGTAAGGTATTTTTAGCCATGATTCAGAGATCACAATGATTTGGGACTTGTAATGTGAACACCATGCTTGCAGTGCATCGTTTTTTGGTAGTAAGCTGCGGATATTACAGTGCACAAAGGAGAGGCCTTTTTTTAGGTGGAAGGCAAGGAGTGGAATTTGTTGGGGGACCAGGGTTAGACTCTACATCATTTGCAAGAGCAAGTAAAATAAGGAATAGGAATTTGGACATAATTTTTGATTGGCCATAAAGTGAATGGGATACTTTATAGTTTTGTGAGGTGGGGGTAGGGGGGCTGTTTTTTTATAACTCTCCACCAGCACTCGCAGATAAGTTATGGTAACAGAGCAGTACATGGTGTATGATCATTTGTTTTCCAGTTTGAGGTGTGTGCTTATGGCGGTAGTGATGTGAACAAAATTGGAGTGAGAAAAGGGTTATTACGAAAATGGCATAACACAGTCTATAAGCCATACAATGATGTTGATCATTTGAGCAATTAAAGACACAGTCCATGATTGAATCCCACATAAGGTATAAAACAGTCCATAAGTTATACCTGGAGACAGTTTTGAGCAATTAAAGACACAGTCCATGATTAAATCCCAAATATGGCATAACACAATCTATAAGCTATACTGGCGCTAGTATTTTGAGCAGTTAAAGACATAGTTTTTGATTGAATACCACATATGGCATAACACAGTTTGTAAGCCATACAAGGATGTTGATCTTTGAGCAATTATAGACACCGTCCATGATTGAATCTCAAATATGGTATAAAACAGCCCATAAGCTATACCTAGAGGTAGTTTTTTGAGTAATTAAAAACATAGTCCATGGTTGAATCCCACATAAGGTATAACACAGCCCATAAGCAATACAAGGATGTTGCTCTTTAAGAAATAAGTAACACAGTCCATGTATGGCAAAACACAGTCTCTAGGCCATACAAAGATGTTGATTTTTAAACTATTAAAGTTTATTAAGTCCATGATGGTTATTTGACAGGATTTTTACAGTGTTACACCTCAATTTAAAACTATTTGAGAGTACAACAACAAGTTGCAAATAATTGCTAAGATGGAATAGTTATGCAATATCTAAGACTTTCATTGATGTCTTGACTTATAAATGTATGCACCACAAGGGGAAGGGACATAAAGAGCCCTTTATGCCTGCTTTTACATTGGAAACCCAAGCAAGTCTCCAGGTGCAGAGACAGATGGAAAGAGAGATGCAAACGTGTTGGCCATATCTGTTATACATTGGATTAAATTACTGTACTAGAATATATCAAATACAGTACCATCAATACCTTATTAAAATACATGATTGTTCTCTATATTAGTTGTGAAAGTTAAATATGATAGCATGGATTCAAATTAAAACAAAAAAACACACTTACCTCAGAATTTAGGAGAAGGAGGAGGGGGAGGCTGGCTCTAGAGGCAAAAAAATGGCAGGGTGCACAGGAGGGCAAGCCCAGAGCTAATGGCTTAGGAGGGGGGACATCAGGGGAGGCGCTATCTGTGTGCTCTGTGGTGCTGGAGCACCTCTAGTGTTTACACACCATCAGTTGTTACAAGAGGCTGCTTTGTCTACATACTTCTTGACACATTTCTTTCATCTCTCTCAACTTCTGCCTCTGCACCTGGAAACTTTATTGGGTGTATGATATAACAGCAGACATAAAGGACCTCATCGGTTCTCCATCTGCTACTTCCCCTTGTAGTGCAGCCTGTGGAGGTGGTGCAGCCGGTGAAGGTAGTTGAGCCTGTGGTGACAGTGCGGGGTAGAGCACAGGTGGAGCATAAATTGCTGGTGATGCGGGTGGTGGTGGAGGTGGCTGGAAATTCTGGGGAGGCCTCACAGGTTGGGAAAGAGCCTGTGGACAAACTTGTCCCAGGGTGAGCAGGGCATCTTTCTCTTTCGGAGTCAGAGGGGACACATTACCTACAAGCTGGATAATGGGTGGTTTACATAAACTGGATCCCCATCTTCCTCCGGGAGTTGCAAGAGGACCCTCCATGGGTGGGAAAATCTTCTTCAGCCAGAGGTTCCTCCTCATGAATGGTCCTTCACCCTGCTCTGACGATGCTGCATGAAATAAAGAAATGCAATATAAATTTTAGTTCATTTAATACATAATAATTCACTTTTAAGCAAATGCACATGAAAATACATTTATTAAAACCAGAAACATGTTTCCAATTAAAGAAATATATATATATAATATAAATAATATTGCACATTGTCTATTTATATATGTATTTGATTTGTGGAGTTGGCATCTTTTTATCAGTGAACTTTAAAGAAAAAATAATTGAGCATGTAACTGAAAAATGTTCTTCCCTTTGAATCTCTATGCTGTAATAAAGCAACTGGGTTAAGCCCATATTAGAATCACCCCTCAGTACACACACTAAAATGCTAGTCCTGAGTAGAATCAGCCACAGAATCAATCAACAGCACTAGTTACACAGCTGAATTGTGTTACTTGCGCTTCTAATTGGATCATCAGCACTTTCAGCAATGGACCTGTAGTAACTGAGATTATGTATTGCTAGATACATCAAACATGTTTCTTTTTATTTTTTAAAAGGGATTTCTTTAATTAACTAGTAGATGTGTCCATCTATGACAGAAAAGCAGAAGTGGTGTCCTTTTTGTTTGCAATATGTATTGTTGACCATCACTACCCTTTGATTAAAGATAGTTTCCTTATGTGACACCATTGTTTGTTTGGTAGGAACGTTTAAAGAACATAACATTAGCACTAACGAAATATGCTTTAATGGAATTTGTAATCTTTTATAAGTTGTATTCCATATAAACATCATGAAATATCAATTTATAAAATTTCAATGACATGCCTTTTTTTAAGTATGTCTATGTATGTAATTACCTTTCTCTCATTTCCCTAATATGACTTTTTTTTAATACAAAAACCCTTTAAAGCAAGTTACATTTAAATAATAATAATAAATTACAAATACTTACATGACTGCCTTTCAAAAAATGCTGCAGCTATCTCTTCTCTTCAGCTGCAGCCATTCTAGCCCACAACACCTCCTCCCAACCATTATATACAATGCGTGGGCCTTCGGGTTCACTTTGACTTCTCCCCACTTCCTCCATTTTTTATCTTCTCCCTCACGACTCGCCAGCAGTCTCTACACCGGTGTTTAATGCTGGTCATAGTTTGGCCGATTGGTCAATCTTACGTAAGCCACCCTGATTTCCTTCCAAAGCCTACCTCTGAAGCTGCTGGCTATATTGCGCCTGTCCAATTACAGTGCTCCCTTTACATATGCCTCTATCAAAGCAAATTTCTCCTCTTTAGTGTACCTCTCCCTTTTCCTGGCCTTTGAGCTTGCCCAGCAGAGTAAAGCCCTCCCACCAGTGATGAGGGATCAGCGATCTCTCCCTGTCCCTAAGGCTTGAGTCCTCCTATCCCCTCCCCCACACTCTACAGGCCAGATCGAGGCATCCCTCCTTCTGTCCCTAGTCTAGATCTGCCTGTCCTAGGGTAGACACACTAACACTCTCCTCCCTACCCTCTAGTCATATTCCACTAGGTAGCACAAAGTCACCCCAGCCCTTAAACTCCCTCTACCTATCCCCCAAGCTACCTCACCACCTAACTAGCTTCCCCTAATATCCCCGTTAGCAACTAAAGCTGCACTAAAGCTCCATTGCCCACCTCTATCCCTCTCCCCCCTCTACACCTGTACCCCTCTCTCCACCCCTCCCTTTAATGCTATTTCTCCTACTATCTATAGCGAAACACAAAACACTCTTAAAAATAGTAAAAAAAAACATGAAAATTACTTAAACCATAAAATTAAGCTACCCTTATCCCCCCCCCAAAAAAAAACTCTAATATCTATCAACACAAGACCAAAATAAAAAGCACAATGGAGAAAGAAATGTTCAAATAGACAGGGATTGTTATTAACCCCTTCATGCCAGCATCAAAGTGTTTCAAGGCAGGGATTAGATCATGGTGGACTGCATATGCTGCTAGGTACGCCTCCCAGTCTGATTCTTGTTTGCGTCAAAGGGGAATCTGCAGGAAGCCATATATAGTAGGATGTTCCATGCCATCCTAAATGCATTAAAGCCCAGCACTGTTAAGAAGGCTCAGAACATCCTAATGACATGAAGGGGTTAAGGAAAAGACAAAAAAAACAAAACAAATAAGACTCCTAACACAAAATACATAGGGGAAAAAGATTTTAAAAGAAAGTAGAAAAAAAAAAGAATTGAAGGGTTAAGGTATTAGCCCGTCAAAGTCAAGGGTTGATGGTAAAAGAAGGTACAAGAACACCATCAAGAATTATTAAGTAAAAAATTTTTAAAAAAAAATTATAAATATATATAACTGTAATCTACTCTTCAGACCAAACCACGAGAAGCCAACTGCCTGGTTGCAAAAATATAATCTAAATATTCACCAAATGAATGCATTCACAGGACTTCCACAAAAAAAAATCAAAATTTATTGAAACGTTTTCAGAGATCAACTCTCCTTCATTAGCATGAAAACAGTGTGTACAATACACAAATATATAGTGCTCATAATATTGCAAACAAACACAGTACCTACCCTCCTTCAAGCAGTGTGGTGCCAAACAACTGTATTGGAACGCAGGCTTGCGTTCCACCATTTCATGAAACCGGAAGTGCAATTACATCACTTTCAGCAGTGCAAAATTATAGAAATTTTTATCATCGGAATTTAAACATTGTATATAAACCATATATGTGCACAAAGGTAGCGATGCTACATGGTCATCTCTCATAGCAATACTGCCTAATTTAGAGTAATTTAACTACAGTGTTATGTATTGTTGATTGTGCAAAAAGCTTGTAACTTGTAACCATGGTTACCATTTGACCAGTAGGTATACAGTACACTACGTTAGCTTGGTATTGTCTTCATATTAATAGTAGTGTATCTGATTTGATGCCCACTTCTCAAAGAATAACATTAGAAGTGCAATAATTGTGTATTTGCAAAAATACTCCTGTTGAGGTGTCAATTTGGCCCAGTTTGTGCCAGAACTGGGCCAAACTGACACGTCAATAGGAGTATTTTTGCAAATACACAATTATTGCACTTTTAATGTTATTCTTTGAGAAGTGGGCATCAAATCGAATTACCTGGAGAAGGGTATTAGTAGAGCAGTAACCTCAAATAATCACAGCTTTTTTGCACTTAAAAAATAAAAATCCAATCTTTAAAAATTCCTAATTTAAAATCCCTATCCCAAAGAAATCCTAAACTAAAAAAAACCTATCTGAAAAAAATGCCCTGAAAAGGTCATAAATGAACTACGCTTGTTTGCAAACCCTAAACTAACCCTCTCAAAAAAAAAAAACTAACGCTAAACCCCAAAAGTTAGTATTCATCAACTTGAATCTGGCTCCTTAGGTGGGCAGCTCTGGCAGCGCTCCTCTTCTGTCTTTATCCATGGTGGCGCTCCTCTTCTGTCTTCTTCGATTGCAGCGGTTAGGTATAGGTTTTCAGCCATATTTGTCTTGCCACCTTTTCAGTTGTGAGATTTTCCAGTGTGAGGCAGGTAGTGTAGGTTTAATAAAAGTAAGGTTAGGAATGCATTATATGAAGTGAACACGTTGGCCCATAGTTATTAAGGTCTGGCGGACCTGATCCGACACTGCGGATCAGGTCCGCCAGACCTCGCTGAATACGGCGAGCAATACGCTTGCCGTATTCAGCATTGCACCAGCAGCTCACAAGAGCTGCTGGTGCAACGCCGCCCCCTGCAGACTCGCGGCCAATAGGCCGCCAACAGGGGGTGTCAATCAACCCGATCGTACTCGATCGGGTTGATTTCCGGCGATGTCTGTCCGCCTGCTCAGAGCAGGCGGACAGGTTATGTGACCGCTGCTTCATAACTGCTGTTTCTGGCGAGTCTGCAGGCTCGCCAGAAACACGGGGCATCAAGCTCCATACAGAGCTTGATACATATGCCCCACTGTCTGTGCTGTGTAGGAAGACTTAAAATACAGCCTCCCCGAGCTGATGGTGCCGATGAGTGCCAATGTCGGCTGACTTTTGCTGAATCTGCGATTCTTATTATTTCCCATGGGAGACATATTGCTACTCATTGGCATTTTGCCGTTCAGCCCCCTTTTTTCTAATATATCACCAGACTAATGAGCTGTGAGCCTGGTGTGGCCAACAAGGCATTTTCCAGTCTGATGATGCACCCAATATTGGGGTCTTAGTGGGAATGCCCCAATGTCAGTTCAATGTCAGTTCAGTTATGTTTCGGACCAGGGTTTTCTTTTTTGTACTCTTAGTGTAAATATTTCTTACTGAGAAATTTCATTTTTCTTGGGACAGGAGAGTGTAGTGTTATCTTTCATAGCACTCTATGAGGTGATAACATTTTTCACATTGCTTCCTGCAGACTATGAATACTGTGTTTGTTTCCACTGTTTATATAAAAAAAAAACATTATACTTACTATATAACTCCATCAACCTGAGGAAGCACATAAGAGGAGTTTAAGCTGTGCTCTCATTGAAGTTCTGTTAGCAATTATTTTAAAATCTTTGATATTACATAGTAGTCCAGCTGTGCTCCACTCCAATCAAATGCTGCTTCTAAATTATCTAAGGTGATATATGAGACAATCTCAGAATACCTATAGTATGCACTACATTAAGTATATCTGCTGTCTCTATTTCCTTTTGTGTTTGACTTCCCTGAAGTTCATTTCATTTTTCCTCTTTTCATAACAAATTATTTATTTCTCTATAAGAGATAAAGTAGTTATTCATATATTTATAGAACTTCCACTTTTATCGGCATAGGCCTTATACAGAAACTGCTTTCCTTTCTAATTGTCTTCTTCCACAATATGTTATGCCAGAAGGAATGAAGGAATAACTGATAACAATCTGTTATGCCAGAAGCAATGAATAGATAGCTGAGATGGTTTTGTGGCAATGTCTGTGCATTCAGAGGAAATAACTGAAAGACATCAATATCCTCTTAGGACAGGTAAAATAGCTGGTGCCCCAAATCTGTCATGCCATGTCTGCAAGAGGGTTGAGGCAGTGGTTATTTGTTGACCACACAAATATGAATCCAGGTCATGCTGAGATAGAAGACAGCTAAATATTGACCCCAGAAAGAATGGTTATGATCTCAAGTTAGACAGTAGCAGATCAGGAGTAATTGTTTCTTCACAGAAAGGGTGGTGGATTAATGGACTAGGTGTTCTATAGAGGTGGTAAAAACAAACTGGAACAAAGTGATATTTGACTGGAATGAGTGGGGGGGATAAAGCTTACAAATTCCTAGTGCTGACAGAATACTACACAAAATAAATAAATAACAGAGTATATAGAAAAGTTGTAAAAATATTAAAAACTCTTATAAAGGAGAAGAAACACTCTGCATCAGAGAAATTGCCAGTATAAAAGCTCCTCCCCGACGTAGCTTGAGAAGTAGAGGATATCGTCAGACTGCAAACTCAAGGCATGGTCATAATCCCCTGTGTTATGTGCAGCTTCCATCCTCACACATATACAGTGCCCTTAAGCAGCTTCCATCCTCACACACATACAGTGCCCTTAAGCAGCTTCCATCCTTACACACATACAGTGACCTTAAGCAGCTTCCATCCTTACACACATACAGTGCCCTTAAGTAGCGCCCATCCTTACACACATACAGTGACCTTAAGCAGCTTCCATCCTTAAACACATACAGTGACCTTAAGCAGCTTCCATCCTTACACACATACAGTGACCTTAAGTAGCGCCCATCCTTACACACATACAGTGCCCTTAAGCAGCTTCCATCCTTACACACATACAGTGACCTTAAGCAGCTTCCATCCTTACACACATACAGTGCCCTTAAGCAGCTTCCATCCTTACACACATACAGTGACCTTAAGCAGCTTCCATCCTTACACACATACAGTGACCTTAAGCAGCTTCCATCCTTACACACATACAGTGACCTTAAGCAGCTTCCATCCTTACACACATACAGTGACCTTAAGCAGCTTCCATCCTTACACACATACAGTGACCTTAAGCAGCGTTAATCATCCTCACACACATACAGTGACCTTAAGCAGCTTCCATCCTCACACACATACAGTGCCCTTAAGCAGCTTCCATCCTCACACACATACAGTGACCTTAAGCATCTTCCATCCTCACACACATACAGTGCCCTTAAGCAGCTTCCATCCTCACAAACATACAGTGCCCTTAAGTAGCGTCCATCCTCTCACACATACAGTGCCCTTAAGCAGCTTCCATTCTCACACATATACCATGACCTTAAGAAGCTTCCACCCTTACACACATACAGTGACCTTAAGCAGCTTCCATCCTCACACACATACAGTACCCTTAAGCAGCTTCCATCCTCACACACATACAGTGCCCTTAAGCAGCTTCCATCCTCAAACACATACAGTGCCCTTAAGTAGCGCCCATCCTCTCACACATACAGTGCCCTTAAGCAGCTTCCATCCTCACACATATACCGTGACCTTAAGCAGCTTCCATCCTTACACACATACAGTGACCTTAAGCAGCTTCCATCCTCACACACATAGAGTACCCTTAAGCAGCTTCCATCCTCAAACACATACAGTGCCCTTAAGCAGCTTCCATCCTAACACACAACTTCCACCCTTAAGCAGCTCCTATCCTCACACACACAGTGCCCTTAAGCAGCTCCCATTCTCACACACATACAGTGCCCTTAAGCAGCTTCCATCCTCACAGGCAACTTATATCCTTATGCAGCTCCTATCCTCACACACACAGTGCCCTTAAGCAGCTCCCATTCTCACACACATACAGTGCCCTTAAGCAGCTTCCATCCTCACAGGCAACTTATATCCTTATGCAGCTCCTATCCTCACACACACAGTGCCCTTAAGCAGCTCCCATTCTCACACACACACACAGTGCCCTTAAGCAGCTCCTATCCTCACACACATACAGTCAGTGCCCTTAAGCAGCTCCCATCCTCTCACACATACAATGCCTTTAAACAGCTCCTATCCTCACACACTTATATTGCCCTTAAGCAGCTACTATCCTCACACACATACAGTGCCCTTAAGCAGCTCCCATCCTCTCACACATACAGTGCCCTTAAGCAGCTCCTATCCTCACACACTTATAGTGCCCTTAAGCAGCTCCTATCCTCACACACATACAGTGCCCTTAAGCAGCTTCCATCCTCACACACATACAGTGCTCTTAAGCAGCTTCAATCCTCACACACATACAGTGCCCTTAAGCAGCTTCAATCCTCACACACATACAGTGACCTTAAGTAGCGCCCATCCTCTCATACATACATTGCCCTTAAGCAGCTTCCATCCTCTGACACATACAATGCCATTAAGCAGCTTTCATCCTCTGACACATACAATGCCATTAAGCAGCTTTCATCCTCTGACACATACAATGCCATTAAGCAGCTTTCATCCTCTGACACATACAATGCCTTAAGCAGTTTTCATCCTCTGACACATACATTGTCCTTAAGCAGCTTCCATCCTCTGACACATACAATGCCCTTAAGCAGCTCCCATCCTCTCACACATGCAATGCCCTAAGCTCAGCCTGCACTCTTTCTTGCTCCTGTGCCCAGCTCATGTAGCTAAGCACTGCAGCCCCAGGCCACGACCCTCACAAGCACTCAGCCAAAGCTTCAGGCAGCATGCACATGGTGACGTACCACTGCTCAGCTTTCCTTGTGGCCATACCTATTAAGGGCAAGTTCCCTATGTGCTTGGAGCTAAGCCTAAGCCTCTTATATTCACCTTCTAATGTAACCCCACACAGAATTTCACGAGCTCCATGAATGTTAAGGACAATATGATGTTGCAACAGACTTGGATTATTTATTATGTCTGACAAACAAACTGAATACTATAAGAACTTTTACAGAACGATTCCCATTAACAGAGCTAATGAGTATGAGCCCTACTGATGATTGTTGCAACAGGTGGAAGCATGGACAGAATGGTCCTTTTTCTTCCTGCTGTATCAATACAAAATTGCTTAAAAATAAAAAAAATAGGGTATTCTTAGGTCTATGATCAATATAACATCGCATTAATGGAACATTTTTTATTAAATGGAGATACTCGTATAAAGGTAACATGGTCTGAGTACAACTGCTCTTTTTCACTGATTGTGTAAGTCCTGCAGAGAAACACATGGAAAAAAGTCACGTCATGACACAGTGCATTAATGCTTCTGAGCAGAACACAGACAATGGGCCCCATGATCTAAAGCTCTCTGGGCTGGCGAGATTATTAAAGAATGCTCCCCAGTACTTCTATTTCCCTGGTGGAATGATCTAAAACCACATTTTATCCTGAAAACAGTGTGTCTCGCTAAGGGGCGAATATTGCATTTTCGTATGAAAAAATGCACAATAAAATTTATGTTTTAAACATCATACAAAATGAATAATTGAACCATTCCCACAAAAATAATCAAGGAAAAAATTGTATTGTTAAGGTGCATCAAAAATCGCAACAATATTGTTCACCAAAAATCATATTTTATCAAAAATGTAATATTTGTAAGTACATTACGCAGGAATAAATCTTTTTAACTATGCACAGTGTAATTTAAGTACACTGGATGTTCAAAAAAAAGCAAGAAATTTGTACTTAAAAGTACAAAATACAAAGCATATTGTTTTTTTAAAAAAAGTAAAAAGGGGCTAAACATGGGTGTTCCATGGGCGTATATGAAATTGTCACTCTAATCCCAGTGTAATTCTGTAAAGATTCTTTGCACTCTCACTGTTTTTCTCTCCAACTAAAAGGTGGCGAGCTTTTCTCAAAACACTCAAAATATTTGTATAATCCTTATAGACAAACACATGCATGCAAAAATATAGGCGATTATAAGATGCTATATGTAGAAAGAAGCGTATACCAATCCAGCAAGCTCCATTACTTTCAATAGGAGACATCTCACCACTTGCAGGGAATGCCCCTTTTTTATGATAATTCCACCAGGGCAGCACCTGCGAGGGTAGGCGAGAAAAAACATGTTTCTAATTGCGAGGTTTAAATCATCGGGTGACTTGTGGATTCCTGCTTGAATGGTCTTCAAAGTTAACTGGAAAGAACATGAACACACAATGACAAGTGTAAATAAAATAAAAACAGATGATAAGAATGGAGAAAAATAAGGAAATAATGCATTTGAAAAAATGTTTGGAAACCTCACGTGACCAGAGACACCAGATACTTGTGTAAACTGATGAATGAGCTGCCATTTCTTCTTTATTTTAGATGACTACAGAAATCTGGTGGGAAAATACAGTTTTATCATCAATATTAACATAAATGTAGCACAATGATTTACAGGAAAAAGTTTATTTAGCTACACTGGTTTGTAGATACTTCTTCTTTCTTGTTTCCAGAGAGAGTCTAATGCCAGAAAATTAAAAATTGGCTTAAAATAATTTCAAATAATGTATTATGTATAATACTCTATAGATCACCTGTTCTTTCTTTGATACCAGTTGCATGGCTGTTTTTATGCATCATTTGTATTTTGAGG
The DNA here is from genome assembly GCF_027579735.1 of Bombina bombina. Lineage (NCBI taxonomy): Eukaryota > Metazoa > Chordata > Amphibia > Anura > Bombinatoridae > Bombina > Bombina bombina. The sequence continues at coordinate 1,276,351,276 of NC_069500.1, forward strand.
GAGTTGGGAGTCATTTTTCATTATAATTTATGGAACAGCATCTATGGGGGATATTTATTAAAGCGTCAATCTCAGTGCATTCGCCGGCATCAAAACGCTCGCCAGACATCGCTGATGCGAATCCACATACGATGCCATTATTTATCGAAAAAAAAAGTAAAAAAACACACACGTCAAGTACGGCGCGATGAGCATCGGACTGTTGTTAACTAACAGTCATCAATGTTGCGGTTATTTGGGTTTTTCCCAACTTTATTTATACCATTTCATTTCTGTCCATGAACAAGCACATTTCTCTGAAGCTAACATTTTATTTTTCATCTGTTAATGTCCAAGAGATAGCTAAATTTATACCTGAACAAACAATAACATCTCATAGAAAGTTATGTTTATATTTATTTCTTATAAAAAAAAAATCTGTTATATGATACTTTCACGTAAATGAATGTGTATTTGTTTATCTAAAAGTCATGATATGCTTTTATCTCATTTTTTTCTATAAATGATTATGAATGCTAGAATTTGTACATATATCTTTGCACATACTTGTGTGTGTGTGTATATATATATATATATATATATATATATATATATATATATATATATATATGTGTGTGTGTGTGTGTGTCTGTGTTTGTTATGTCAGAAATCTTTTGCAAACATATTTACATGTCTATAAGTTACTTTTTTTTTTCTAAACAATGTTGTCTGTCATATCTCTGTGTTTATTTATACCACTATATATATGTAGTGTAAATGTATTATTATTCTGAGCAGGTATATACAGTAGTTGCCAATATAGCACGTAATCAGGGTATCATATGTATTTATTTGCAATCAATGGATATTTTAAGAGCTGGGCCAGTTTTCTCTCTGTACCTGTGTAATAGACACTACTATAAAGAATAAGTTGCACAGATACTTATACAAAAATCCAGTATAAAACTGTTTAAAAACTTACTTAGAAGCTTTCAGTTTAGCTCTGTTGAAAAGGTAGCTGGAAAGCCCACTGCAAGTGGGAAATAAGACACTCCCACTCCTTTTGCGTATGAAAAGACCCTTTACACAAACAGGAGCAAGCTGGAGTAGGTATCTGTCTGTATTCTCCTAAAACTTTGGGGCTTGACTAGAAGTCTGAAAATCAGAGCAATGTTATTTAAAAATAAGCAAAACTATATATTTTTTTTTTAAAAACAACAACTTTATGGGATATATAAATAGATCAACTACAAAACATTTATGCAAAGAAAAAATGAGTGTATAATGTCCCTTTAAGATCATGACATGAAAATATAGTCAGGTGTGTCCAAATGCGGTAATATATATTAAAATTACCTTAATGTCGGGGGCGGAGCAAGCCTAGCATCTGAGAGGTCGCAACTTACAATAGCTTCTGACATATCTGGGCAATTTACATATCTTTGACCCCTCAGAGCAGCTAAATTTCTTTTTAAACAAAGGGGTATGTACTAGAGAGCTTACATAAGTCCCCTAAAGTCCGACTACTGAAGATCTATATTAGTTATTACCGCGACTAAGTCGACAACAGCTATCTGGGACCGACCATTTTTCTACCCACGTGGACCACTACTCAGGGTGAAATATGGAGGATCTTAGCGCAGCTATACTATTCCAGCTGGCAGCTTTTGATGACTTGATGTCTCTTCGATTCACTGAACTAAGGGAAGTGCTTAGGGACTGCTCTAAACGACCAGCACCTTTGGCGGAATCAGAGACGGATCTAAAGTCTCCAACGGCCTGCTCTCTTACGCCACAGCATACCGAGCCAGCACTCATGAAGAGCCTCAATTGGCAGGACAACCAGTCTACTCACATGGCGGCAGATCTAACAGAAAAATCCTTTTCAGACCTGCCGGACACTGCAGGAGCGATCTTACCCCTGACTGCCCTGGATGGGGATGTGGCTGGCCTCCCTGGCGGAGTCAGGGATCTTAACTTTCTCCATGCGGCAGAGAATGCTTATGTGCTGGATCACGTGACATCTGATCTTACAGCCCAAGTCTCACTGTGCGCTGCAGCTCAAAAACCTAGCTCACTAGTTCTAGGCAAGAGGGACACACGCAGCTTACTGAGTGTCAGACGACAGATGGAGGGCCAGAGCATACTAGCAGGAACCGTATCGCAGCAATCTCACAAACACGGGAGGTCCCTGACACTGCATGCCTCCATAACAAGAGACAAATCTTTGATGCTCACCATTAAAAATGTAGCCGAAACCCCGCCAAATAGAAAGTTGGAGACAGCGGACATGAGGAGCACACAGAGCCTAGCAATTGCCACACTTCGGAAAGCAAAGCCTGACAAAGAACTGTTTCTGGATAAGTCTAATATGCCTAGAGGGTCCATCACTGCGATTCCCCTCTGGGGAGCATCCCTTTTTGTTCCAATAAACTTCATTGCGGCTTGCAGAGCCATCTCTCATACAAGCTGGTCATTTGGTTCCCATGACCTGGCAAACACTCACAGCCTATTTACTTTACATGGCATAGGTTGATGAGAGGCTACAACGCTTCTTCTGTTTATTTTCCCCAGGCCTGATGCTGACACTGTATATGCCTTCTGTAGAATTTTTAGTTACCTACTGAGCCCGCAGACTTCCGTTAATGATGACATACTAAATATGTCTGATGTGATGTCCCTTGGGCGCTGACAGTGTTTCTTTAATCCTTAGGAGGCAAGTCTCCCTCTACCACTGAGCACTATGTGACTATCTAACTGCTGAATATGTTTACATACCTTACTTTTATATATGAATATGTTTTACATCCCTTACCAATATATGTTTGTATAGAATTACTGTTTATTTGTTAACTATATGTGTAGCTGAGGGTTCTGATGTCAATATTTCACCCTATTAGATAAGAAACACCTACTGCATAATAGGAATGGGTCTGCTGTGAGATAGCAGTTGCCTGTTGGTGTTTTCTTTCCACTGACACTCTGGGATTAATCACTTACCGACTTGTTGTTCACGGCGCATGCTACAGTTGTATAACCTGTTTCCTCTCTCAGTTAAGTTACCATATTTTTGTCTTTTGCGACTTATATCTGTCTTAGATTTATATAACCATTCCCCTAAGCTTCATTTACATAGCATGGTTCAGGGGAGCTACCTAAGTCTGCTGTCGCCCTCTCTCATATTTACCTAGGAAAGGACGGGTTACTTTTGACAACCCCAGAATTTTTATGTATGGTTGCACTTAAATATCGCTGTTCATACCCTGAATAAGGGGTTTAACTACTACCCACTAAACCCTGTCTACCGACACTTAAAGCGATATGACCCTATATTTTCTTATTTGTAAATTTCTACTATACTCTGCCCTAAACCCAGACTGCAAGCCACTTATTTTATACTCCTTTAATATAATGTATATTATACGCCTAGTGAAATATCACTTTACCAACTTCTTCCTAAATAGTTCACAACCCTCTGGCAGTCAGACATGCAACTCACAAGGTGACTAGCAGAAGGTCATACAGAAATGTGATTTACTGTACTCTACTAAGTTCAATCGTAGTAGTTAAACTTGTCTTTTTATACATGTCTGTGACCCGTAGATAGATACTATGCTCTCAGGTTGCATAGCCTACGCCTTTACATAATAACATGAGTCCAAATTCACTATAGGGTCTCTATATTCCTCCTCATAGATATAAGTAAACTTGATAGTATCCACTTTCTGCTGATAGAGTAATGGTCACCTACACTTTATAACCTTGGCTCTCACTCATGATTTACCTCACCTACTACGCAATATGTTTAAGCCCTGATTCCCTCAACTGAGGAATGTTCATATAGCTAGATAGCCCAGATTTAATACCCTATATAATTTTGTCTTATGTCTGGAGCTTGCATACACTACTCAGAGAGTTAGCAAGGTACATAACAATAGCTTCTACATTATGCTAGACTAAATATCATCTGACCTTATCACTGTTTAGCTGCTAGACTCAGGTTTAATGGCTTGTTTCCCACATATAGCCCCTCTTTACGAAGTTACCTATATCTTATTGAATCGTATAAAAATCTGAGCTAACACTTAAGCGACCCTACTATAGGATCCAGATAAGTCCCCTATCGCTCCTAGTCCTTAAGATGCCTTTGTTTTCCCTTTAATCACTATAGCCCGCCCCCCTCCCCTAAATTTCCACCCCCAAACTAAAAGTGGCTCTGGCCCACTGTTCTACCCCCCCCCCCTTAAACCATACCACTACCTGTGTATAATGTTAAGTATCTCCGCTGTATACTTGAACCTATAGGCTCTTTCTATTAAGAGATGTCTAACTTTCCTAATCCTCAACTCTCCTAGATACTATCTGCCTCAACACCAGGATTCCTGAATGTGTATATTTATTTTATAATGTACCTTACTATATTCGGTAGTGGTTGGTTCATGGATAAAAATAGAGGTCATTCCTACCCTTGCACAGGTTAGCTTTTTATAGTTTTCATTACCTTCTTGTCATTATCTACCATAAGTACTTGAATTGCATAATCTTTGCCTTCTGTACTAAGCTTCAACGATGGTTTGTATTTTGTATCTGACCTGTGACTTTGGTTCATTGTTTGTTATTGTTTTACTTCAACCTCAATAAAAAAATATCTTTCAAAAAAAAAATTACCTTAATGTCCCTCTAATACATAAACAAACACTAATAGAAGGTATTAAAATGTTTATCATTTGTCTTGTAAGATGCTTTTTTATTAAAAGCAAAAAAAAATATATAGATGCCTACTCATCTTGACCCCTCCATGCTGTGTGTGCATGTAAGTGAAGTTTTTCAGTTTTATTTAAAATAGAAGAAATGCAAAGTGCAATGTAATGTGTAAAACATAAGAATAAATATACAAAGTAGGATCCTAATTTGTTGAAGTTACACTGAAACTGTGAAAGCATATTCAGAATTTGTAAAAATCCTAAATACACTGCAGTATACAAAAGAAAATACAAAATCTAAAGTGCAAAGTTTAAATGTAATACAATTTAATCTGAAGTGTAAATGCCCCTTGGAGAAGTATAGCAAAATCTGTCCATTAAGAATTTCACTAGGGATCTCATCTTGCTGGAGGATAATTTTAGATCATCTCACCTGAGTGAAGAGCTTTCGATCATCAGGCCCAATGTCTTGGTGTCTCTCTTTCCAGGTGACATTGTCTATATACTCTGCTATCCCCAACTCTGTCTACATTGTCCCCTCATTAAATGTCTGTACACTCAGTCTGCCTCTATGAGGCCTATTTATCAAGCCGTCACCGTCAACCGCAAATACGCTGGAATTCTGCAGCGTAATTGTGGAGAGCTTGATTCGCCTTAGTTATCAAAGCCTAGAGACCGGCAAAAGTTGAAATCTGTGACGTAACATACGATCCCCCGGTCTCAGTCCAACACAGATCGATGCTTACATCACTACAGATGTTCCGAATGCAAATTTGGCACTATCTGACTACTTTTGCTAGTTATCAAATATCTAACAGGTACGCTCGCCACTATTCTGGCCCAGCGTACCTGCTTTTCAATCTGCCGCCCTGAAGGCCGCGGATGCCATAGGAATCAATGGGAGTCTGAAAGCAGCGAAAGCTTATGTTCGCTGCTGCCCGATATCCCATTGATTCCTATGGGAGAATAAAAGTTATGTTTACACCTAACACCCTAACATAAGCCCCGAGTCTAAACACCCCTAATCTGACGCACCGACATCGCCGCCACCTACATTATACTTATTAACCCCTATCCTGTTCCCCCGAGTTATTAACCCCTAATCTGCCACTCCCGCCACCACCGCCACCTACATAAAGATATTAACCCCTATCCCGCCGCTCCCGGACCCCACCGCAACTAAATAAATGTATTAAACCCTAAACCCCTGGCCTCCCATATCACTAGCATTTACTAAACCTATTAACCCCTAAACTGCCAGTCCCCCACATCGCCATAAACTAAATTAAACTATTAACCCCTAAACCTAACAACCCTCTAATTTTACATTAAATATTAACTCATCCCTATCTTATAATAAATTTAAACTTACTTTTAGATTTAAATTAAACAATATTAAACTAATAATTAACCTAACCTAACTATTAGACTAAAATTACATTACACTATATTAAACTATTAATTAATCAACCCTAACTATTAGACTAAAATTACATTAAACTATATTAAACCAATAATTAATCTACCCTAATTATTAGACTAAATTACATTAAACTACAAATTATATTAACTATATTATATATTTAAACACCTAACCCTTCTCAAATAATTTAAATCTACACTAAAAAATTACTAAGTTACAAAAAACTAACAGCTAAGTTACAAAAAAATAACAAACACTAAGTTACAAAACCCCCCCACTAAGTTACACAAAATAAAAAAAGAAATTATCAAAGATTTAAACTAATTATACCTAATATAATGGCCCTATCAAAATAAAAAAGCCCCCCAAAATAAAAAAAAACCCTAACCTACAATAAAATACAAATAACCCTTAAAAGGGCCTTTTGTGGGGCATTGCCCCAAAGAAATCAGCAACACCCACACAACCAACACCCCCAAACCTAACTAAAAAAAACTAAGCTCCCCATTGCCCTGAAAAGGGCATTTAGCTCTACTGCAGCCCTAACCCTAATCTAAAACTAAAACCCACCTAATACACCCTTAAAAAATCCTAACACTAACCCCTAAAGATTCACTTACAGTTTTGAAGATCCGACATCCATCCTCCAAGAAGCCAGCAGAAGTCTTCATCCAAGCGGCTGAAGACTTCATCCAAGCCCGCAGAAGTCTTCATCCAGACGGCATCTTCTATCTTCATCCATCCTGCGTGGATCGGCTCCATCTTCAAGACATCCGACACGGAACATCCTCTTCGTTCGACGTCTTCCTCCCGAATGAAAGTTCCTTTAAATGACGTCATCCAAAATGGCGTCCCTTAGATTACGATTGGCTGATAGAATCAAGATAGAAATCAGCCAATAAGAATTAAGGTTGAAAAAATCCTATTGGCTGTTGCAATCAGCCAATAGGATTGAGCTTTCATCCTATTGGCTGATCCAATCAGCAAACAGAATGCAAGCTCAATCCTATTGGCTGATTGGATCAGCCAATAGGATGAAAGCTCAATCTTATTGGCTGATTGCAACAGCCAATAGGATTTTTTCAACCTTAATTTCAGATTGACTGATAGAATTCTATCAGCCAATCGTAATCTAAGGGATGCCATCTTGGATGACGTCATTTAAAGGAACCTTCATTCGGGAAGAAGACATCGAACGAAGAGGAAGCTCCGCGTCGGATGTCTTGAAGATGGAGCCGCTCCGGGCAGGATGGATGAAGATAGAAGATGCCGTCTGGGTGAAGACTTCTGCGGGCTTGGATGAAGACTTCTGCCGACTTCTTGGAGGATGGATGTCGGATCTTCAAAACTGTAAGTGAATCTTCAGGGGTTAGTGTTAGGATTTTTTAAGGGTGTATTGTGTGGGTTTTAGTTTTAGATTAGGGTTTGGGCTTCAATAAATGCCCTTTTAAGGGCAATGCCCATCCAAATGCCCTTTTCAGGGCAATGGGGAGCTTAGGTTTTTTTAGTTAGGTTTTTATTTGGGGGGGTTGGTTGTGTGGGTGTTGATTTTTACTGTTGGGGGTATTTGTATTTTTTATTTACAGGTAAAAGAGCTGATTTCTTTGGGGCAATGCCCCGCAAAAGGCCCTTTTAAGGGCTATTTGTAGTTTATTGTAGGTTAGGTTTTTTTTTTATTTTGGTGGGCTTTTTAATTTTGATAGGACCCTTAGATTAGGTGTAATTATTTTAAATCTTTGATAATTTATTTTTGTGTAACTTAGTGTTTATTTTTTTTGTAACTTAGTGTTTGTTATTTTTTGTAACTTAGTTGTTAGTTTTTTGTAACTTAGTAATTTTTTAGTGTAGATTTAAATTATTTGAGTAGGGTTAGGTGTTTAAATATATTATATAGTTAATTTAATTTGTAGTTTAATGTAATTTAGTCTAATAGTTAGGGTACATTAATTATTAATTTAATATAGTTTAATGTAATTTTAGTCTAATACTTAGGGTAGATTAATTATTAATTTAATATAGTTTAATGTAATTTTAGTCTAATAGTTAGGTTAGGTTAATTATTAGTTTAATGTAGTTTATTTTAAATCTAAAGGTAAGTTTAAATGTATTATAAGATAGGGATGATTTCATATTTAATGTACAGTTAGCGGGTTGTTAGGTTTAGGGGTTAATAGGGTTAATTTAGTTTATGGCAATGTGGGGGCAGGCGGTTTAGGGGTTAATAACTTTATTTAGTTGCGGTAGGCTCCGTGAGAGGCGGGATAGGGGTTAATAACATAATGTAGGTGGCGGCGGTGTAGAGGGTGGCAGATTAGGGGTTAATATCATAATGTAGGTGGCGGCGGTGTAGGGGGCAGCAGATTAGGGGTTAAGAAAATAATGTAGGTGGCGGCAGGGTCCGGGAGCGGTGGGATAGGAGTAAATACGTTTATTAGAGTTGCGGTGGGCTCTGGAAGCGGCGGTTTAGGGGTTAATAACTTTATCTATTTGCGACGGGGTCCAGGAGTGGCAGGATACGGGTTAATAACTTTATTTAGTTGCAGCGGGGTCCGGGAGAGGTGGGATAGCGGTTAAACAGTTTAGTATAGTTGCGGTGTTTAGTGACAGTATACAAAATAAAGCTGTGAAAAAGCCGAATAGCAGTGAGATCGATGACTGTTTAGTTAACAACAGTCCGCTGCTGATCGCCCTGTACTTGGTGCGTGGCTTTTTGACAGCTTTTTTGTTAAATATGGAGAACGTATTGAGGTCCGCGGCCTCGATTTTAGGCAATGTCAGGCGAGCGTATTGGTGCCGGCGAATGCAGCACAGTTGGCGGCTTGATAAGTAGGCCTCAAAGTCTCTCTTTCACACTCTCTTTAACTTTATTCTACTTTTACCCTCTGTGTGTTTTCCTCTTCCTTTTTATCACACGTTTGCTAGATCCCTTCCACACAATGGGCTTTAGCTCTCTGTTCTCTTTGCACTATTTATTCTCTTACACTGTCATGCTAAACTACTCTATGTACTATATGTTTATCTATAACTATATTTATCTATAACTATTCCATGCTTTCATACTGATTTATAGATCCTAAAATAGAAATACTGGCACTGTCAATACATAGGCACCATTGTTTACAGACGCAGTGGTTTGCTGTTGCTGATGCACCCTTTAGTAATATATTTCTTGAGTTTGACAGAAAAAAAGATAATGGTTTTCAAAAGCTCATGAGATAAAATGAATGTTTCTTACATTTTTTTAAACTTTAATTTATGCTGTTTTTTTAATCACTGGTAGTAAATATGATTTTCTATTGTAACTAAAACTGCTGTTTGAATTGTGTATATATTGTTATTAGTACCTTGCACCCTAATGGCACAGTGTACAGTACAGTACTACCACAATTTAGCAACAATAAAACATTTATTACACAAATATACATGATGATTCAAATTTGAAAAATGAATTGGCCTAATCTATACAGATGACCAACGCATTAGAATCATTGCACAGTAGTTTATATAGCATTTGCAGGATTTTAACAACCTAATACATCAATTTAACACTTTTGCAATGCTTGTAAAAAAACAACCTTGTTTCATTAAGCACTCTGATGGGACTACCACAAACCATCAGTGCAAACAGACTCTATCAGGTGCTTATCTAAATCATTCAATGATCGTGAATCAATAATTAAAAGTGAGGTAAGACTGATAACTTTTGCCACTAACTGAATGTAGAAAAACACTTCAAGAGCAAGCTGATGTCTTTTGTAGCCTTGGTAGAATGCAAACCTAACTAAATAATGGATTGATGCTTGATAAAAACACCTGCGGTCCTGTACGGAGGCCAAAACTTGCTGGTAAACACTTAAATGCACACACAGCATGGAGGGGTCAAGATGAGTAGGCATCTATATATATTTTTTGCTTTTAATAAAAAAACATCTTACAAGACAAATGATAAATATTTTATTACCTTCTATTAGTGTTTTTTTGTATATTAGAGGGACATTAAGGTCATTTTAATATATAGTACCACATTTGGACACACCTGTCATGATCTTAAAGGGACATTATACACTCATTTTTTCTTTGCATAAATGTTTTGTAGATGATCTATTTATATAGCCCATAAAGTTGTTGTTTGTTTTTTTAAAAAAAAAAAATGTATAGTTTTGCTTATTTTTAAATACCATTGCTCTGATTTTCAGACTTCTAGCCAAACCCCAAAGTTTTAGGAGAATACTGACAGATACCTACTCCAGCTTGTTCCTGTTTCTGTAAAGGATCTTTTCATATGCAAAAGAAGGGGGAGTGTCTTATTTCCCACTTGCAGTGGGCTTTCCAACTGCCTTTTTAACAGAGATGAACTGAAAGCTTCTAAGTAAATTTCTAAACAGTTTTATACTGGATTTTTATATCAGTATCTGTGCATCTTATTCTTTATAGTAGTGTCTATTACATGTAGTTATATGCAAATTGGTGTATACTGTCCCTTTAAAGACTTTTTAACTAAGAGCCAGATTACAAGTGAAGTGCAGATTAATGCTCCCGCTCGAGCGTTAACTGCACTAGAAGTAAGCTTTTTGCACGCATCTGGTTGAGCTTCTATTATGAGTTATGAGTAAACAGTTTTCACTTGCGTACTAAGACGATGAGCGCAAAAAGCCAAACTTAGAATATCTAGTGCGCATTCACGTATTCCCCCATGGAAGTTAATGAAGGCAAAATAAGTAGAAAAAAAACCCAGTAAATACATATATACACATATAAATTAATATATACTGTACATATTTAAATATGTATATATATATATATATATATATATATATATATACAGTATATATATATACATATACACACACAGAAATCGTATCTTTGAGCTCTTATTACTGTGTGCAATATGTTTTATAAATATTGTTTATTAGAAAGTGGTATTATGATAATAACTGTATTTTGTAATGTATTTTTGATGTTTGGTTAACTTTTTTGTTGGATCCAATTGGATCCCCTGTCCCTCCCTCCTTCCCCTTCCCTGCCACTCTCAACTTTTATTTTTTCTGTATAGCAGCGGTCCCATCCACTCCAGATCACACACCCCTAACCGCCCACCTTGTAACCCCCTTGCCCGCTCCCGCCCCCCCCCTCGCAACCCCAATGTCCACTACTACCCATCCCCGTGAATTTCAGTGGGTGGACTTGTGATACCTTTGCTTGTTGTAGTTGTCCCTTGGGCTGAAAATTTCCGGTCCTCCCCTACGCTCAAAACACACCTCCAGCCTGTGTTTGAAGACATTTCGTGGAGTGCTGAATCAGATGATTATTATTATTATTATACATCCAATAGAGATGCTTGGTATGAGTTGGACAAGAGAGTGAAGATAAATTAGTCAGCAAGTGCCTAGTATATATTAGAGCTCCTTCAAGACTGTTGGACAATCTTCCATGATGTCTACTTCATGAAGTTGGCAAAGGGATTGCCAAAAGTGTGCAAAGGGTAGCTACTCTGAAGAATCTAAATATAAAATAATTTTAAATGCAAAAAAATGGTTTGGTCGAATGCAAAGAGAGAAACTGTTCTCTCTCTAATAAAAGATAAAAAATATGAGAGTTAGTAACGTGAACTTTGAAAAAAGTGGATTCAAATTATGTACTAAAAGCTGTTAAAATATGTACTGCTAAGTATGCTGTCAAAATGTATGGTGGATCTGTATGTATATTTTCACATGTTCTCTCTCAATAAAAAGAATTTAAAAAAAAACTGTAATTGTTTTAAAATCTGCATGATTTTGCATTCCTGGGACACACTCCTTGAATATCCTCTTTATTATTTTTTTAATTGGACAATTAGGGAGGGATATAATTGAGTATCAGGGCTCTGAATTGAAGGAAAACCTTACTGCCAGATTACGAGTTTTGTTGGTAAAGACTTGCGGTGCTAACAAGCCTTTTTTTTCCAGCGCTCACTTTAAACAACGCTGGTATTACAAGTTTTCTGAATGGCTGCGTTAGCCTCAGAAAAGTGAGCGTTGAGCAAATTTAGCTCCACTTCTCACTGTAATATCAGCGTTGCTTATGGTAGCGGTAAGCTGGCTAAAACGTGCTCATGCACGATTTCCCCATAGGAAACAATGGGGCTGAGCTGGCTGTAAAAAAACCTAACACCTGCAAAAAAGCAGTGTCCAGCTTCTAACGCAGCCCCATTGTTTCCTATGGGGAAATTAATTTTAGGTCTGCACCTAACACCCTAACATGAACCCCGAGTCTAAACACCCTTAATCTTACACTTATTAACCCCTAATCCGCCGCCCACAACATCGTCGCAACCTGCATTATACTATTAACCCCTAATCTGCTGCCCCCAACATCGCCAACACCTACATTATAGTTATTAACCCCTAATCTGCCGCCCCCAACGTCGCCACAACCTAACTACACTTATTAACCCCTAATCTGCCGACCGGACATCGCCGCCACTTTAATAATGAATTAACCCCTAAAACGCCGCACTCCAGCCTCGCAAACACTGGTTAATTTTTATTAACCTCTAATCTGCCTGCCCTAACATCGCCGACACCAACTTACATTTATTAACCCCTAATCTGCCACCACCAACGTCACTGCTACTATAATAAAGTTATTAACCCCTAAACCTAAGTCTAACCCTAACCCTAACACCCCCCTAATTTAAATATAATTTAAATACATCTAAATAAAATAACTACAATTAAATACATTAATCCTATTTAAAACTAAATACTTACCTGTAAAATAAACCATAAGATAGCTACAATATAACCAATAGTTACATTGTAGCTATCTTATGATTTATTTTTATTTTACTGGCAACTTTGTATTTATTTTAACTAGGTAGAATAGCTATTAAATAGTTATTAACTATTTAATAACTACCTAGCTAAAATAAGTACAAAATTACCTGTAAAATAAATCCTAACCCAAGTTACAATTACACCTAACACTACACTATCATTAAATAAATTACCTAAACTACCTACAATTAATTACAATTAAATTAAATAAACTAAATTACGAAAAAAATTAAAACTAAATTACAGAAAATAAAAAAAATTACAAGAAGTTTAAACTAATTACACCTAATCTAAGCCCCCTAATAAAATTAAAAAGCCCCCAAAAATAATAAAATTCCCTAACCTACACTAAAAGGGCCTTTTGTGGGGCATTGCCCCAAAGTAATCAGCTCTTTTACCAGCCCTTAAAAGGGCTTTTTGCAGGGCATTGCCCCAAAGTTATCAGCTCTTTTATCTGTAAATAGACAATACCCCCCAACATTATAACCCACCACCCACACACCCCTACTCTAAAACCCACCCGATCCCCCCTTAAAAAAACCTAACACTACCCCATTGAAGATCACCCTACCTTGAGCCGTCTTCACCCAGCCGGGCACCAGTGGTGATTACTTTGGGCCAATGCCCCGCATAAAGCCCTTTTAAGGGCTGGTAAAAGAGCTGATTAATTTGGGGCAATGCCCCATAAAAGGCCCTTTTAAGGGCTATTTGTAATTTAGTGTAGGGTAGGGAATTTTATTATTTTGGGGGGCTTTTTTATTTTATTAGGGGGCTTAGATTAGGCGTAATTAGTTTAAACTTCTTGTAATTTTTTTTATTTTCTGTAATTTAGTTGTTTTTTTCCGTAATTTAGTGTGTTTTTTTCCCCCTAATTTAGTTTATTTAATTTACTTGTAATTAATTGTAGGTAGTTTAGGTAATTTAATTAATGATAGTGTAGTGTTAGGTGTAATTGTAACGTAGGTTAGGATATATTTTACAGGTAATTTTGTACTTATTTTAGCTAGGTAGTTATTAAATAGTTATTAACTATTTAATAGCTATTGTACCTAGTTAAAATAAATACAAAGTTGCCAGTAAAATAAAAATAAATCATAAGATAGCTACAATGTAATTATTAGTTATATTGTAGCTATCTTATGGTTTATTTTTCAGGTAAGTATTTAGTTTTAAATAGGAATAATGTATTTAATTGTAGTTATTTTATTTAGATGTATTTAAATTATATTTAAATTAGGGGGGTGTTAGGGTTAGGGTTAGACTTAGGTTTAGGTGTTAATAACTTTATTATAGTAGCGGCGACATTGGGGGTGGCAGATTAGGGGTTAATAAATGTAAGTAGGTGTTGGCGATGTTAGGGCAGACAGATTAGAGGTTAATAAAAATTAACTAGTGTTTGCGAGGCAGGAGTGCGGCGGTTTTGGGGATTAATACATTTATTAAAGTAGCTGCGATGTCTGGTCGGCAGAGTAGGGGTTAATAAGTGTAGTTAGGTTGCGGCAACGCTGGGGACGTCAGATTAGGGGTTAATAACTATAATGTAGGTTGCGGTGATGTTAGGGGCAGCAGATTAGGGGTTCATAAGTATAATGTAGGTGGTGGCAATGTCCGGTCGGCAGATTAGGGGTTAAAAATATTTATTATAGTGTTTGCGATGTGGGCGGGGCCTCGGTTTAGGGGTTAATAGGTAGTTTATGGGTGTTAGTGTACTTTGTAGCACTTTAGTTAAGAGTTTTATGTTAGCCCATAAAACTCTTAACTACTGACTTTTAAATGCGGTAGAAGTCTTGACAGGAGAGGGTCTACCGCTCACTTCTTCCAAGACTTGTAATACCAGCATTAGGCAAATCCCATAGAAAAGATAGGATACGCAATTGACGTAAGGGGATTTGCGGTATGGAAAAGTTGCAGAAGAAAAGTGAGCAGTACACCTGTACCTGCCAAACTTGTAATACCAGCATTAGATAAAAAGCAGCGTAAGGACCCCTTAACGCTGCTTTTTAAGGCTAACGCAAAACTCGTAATCTCGCCGTTAATTTTTCAGATTTAAAATACAGAACCCCCCCCATATATTGCAAAGTGTTAATTGAGATTGAACCTTTTATGCACCTGTGTGAGCAACTAGGTGTTACTAAAAGTTTGGTCTTTTCATATAATTAGGCACCAGCACAATACATTAGCCTAAATATATTTCTACCAACATTTATTCTCTTATTCACAAATACAGTGGAACTTTTTTCCAAAAAAATATGCCCAACAGCTTTGATGTTTAGCTCTCTATCTTTAAATGACTGTTGGAGGACCAATTTGGTAATTACTGCGTATAACTTCATGATTTTTCTATTTGTATAAGTGCAATGATGTTAAGATTTCTAAAGGGTCTTCTAACATTTAAAAAATCAAAGCAGTGTTACAATAATAAATTCTGAGGTAACTAGATTATGCAATTGGTTTAAAAGGACACTGAACTCAAATTTTTTCTTTCATGATGATTCAGACAGAGCATGCAATTTTAAGCAACTTTCTAATTTATTCCTATGATCAATTTTTCTTCGTTCTCTTGCTAGCTGTATTTGAAAAAGAAGGCATCTTAGATTTTTTGGGGTTCAGAACTCTGGACACCACTTTTTTATTGGTGGATGAATGTATCCACCAATCAGCAAGAAAAACCCAGGTTGTTCACCAAAATTGGGCTGCCATCTAAACTTACATTCTTGCATTTCAAATAAAGATACAAAGAGAATGAAGAAAATTTGATAACAGGAGTAAATTAGAAAGTTGCTTAAAATGTTGTGCTTTATCTGAATCACGAAAAATTGAGTTCAGTGTCCCTTTAATAAATAAAATAAGATATACTGAATTTAAACCACATGATTGCTAAAAAGTTGCAGCCATACCTAGAAGCCATGGGATTAAATGCATATATGCTGCACATGCCAAGCAGACATGGGATTAATGCAGGTATTCTGTGCATGCTTAGCAGACATGGGATTAAATGTAGATATACCGGCCATGCCTACCAGCCAAGAGGTAAATGCAGACATACTGGGCATGCCTAGCAGCAATGGGATTAAAGACAGGTATTCTAGGCATACCTAGCAGACATGGAGTTAAATGCAGATGCACTGGACATGCCTAGCAGCCACAGGGTTAAATACAGGTATACTGGCCATACCTTGCAGCCATGGGATTAAATGCAGATATACTGCGCATGCCAAGCAGACATGGGATTAATGCAGGTATTCTGTGCATGCTTAGCAGACATGGGATTAAATGTAGATATACCGGCCATGCTTAGCAGCCAAGAGGTAAATGCAGACATACTGGGCATGCCTAGCAGCAATGGGATTAAAGACAGGTATTCTAGGCATACCTAGCAGACATGGAGTTAAATGCAGATGCACTGGACATGCCTAGCAGCCACAGGGTTAAATACAGGTATACTGGCCATACCTTGCCGGCATGGGGTTAAATGCTGATATGCTTAGCAGCCATGGGGTTAAATGCAGGTATACCGGGCATGCTTGGAAGCCATGGGGTCAAAGTTAGACACACTGGGCTCCTGAGGACAGTGTTAATAAATAAAAAGTTAAATACAGATATTCTGGGCATGTTTATCAGCCATGTGGTTAAATGCAGATATACTGTACATGCTTATCAGCCTTGTGGTTAAATGCAGATATACTTTACATGCTTATCAGCCTTGTGGTTAAATGCAGATATACTGTACATGCTTATCAGCCTTGTGGTTAAATGCAGATATACTTTACATGCTTATCAGCCTTGTGGTTAAATGCAGATATACTTTACATGCTTATCAGCCTTGTGGTTAAATGCAGATATACTTTACATGCTTATCAGCCTTGTGGTTAAATGCAGATATACTGTACATGCTTATCAGCCTTGTGGTTAAATGCAGATATACTGTACATGCTTATCAGCCTTGTGGTTAAATGCAGATATACTGTATATGCATATCAGCCATGGCGTTAAATATAGATATATTGTATATGCTTATCAGCCTTGTGGTTAAATGCAGATATACTGTACATGCTTATCAGCCTTGGGGTTAAATGCAGATATAATGTACATGCTCATCAGCCTTGTGGTTAAATGCAGATTTACTGTACATGCTTATCAGCCTTGGGGTTAAATGCAGATATACTGTACATGCTTATCAGCCTTGTGGTTAAATGCAGATATACTGTACATGCTTATCAGCCTTGGGGTTAAATGCAGATATACTGTACATGTTTATCAGCCTTGGGGTTAAATGCAGATATAATGTACATGCTCATCAGCCTTGTGGTTAAATGCAGATATACTGTACATGCTTATCAGCCTTGGGGTTAAATGCAGATATACTGTACATGCTTATCAGCCTTGGGGTTAAATGCAGATAAACTGTACATGCTCATCAGCCTTGGGGTTAAATGCAGATATACTGGGCATGCTTAGCAGCTATGGAGTTAAATTCAGATATACTTACATGCTTATCAGCTTTGAGGTTAAATGCAGATATACTGTACATGCTTATCAGCCTTGTGGTTAAATGCAGATATACTGTACATGCTTATCAGCCTTGTGGTTAAATGCAGAAATACTGTACATGCTTATCAGCCTTGGGGTTAAATGCAGATATAATGTACATGCTCATCAGTCTTGTGGTTAAATGCATACCTAGCAGACATGAAGTTAAATGCAGATGCACTGGACATGCCTAGCAGCCACAGGGTTAAATACAGGTATACTGGCCATACCTTGCCGGCATGGGGTTAAATGCTGATATGCTTAGCAGCCATGGGGTTAAATGCAGGTATACCGGGCATGCTTGGAAGCCATGGGGTCAAAGTTAGACACACTGGGCTCCTGAGGACAGTGTTAATAAATAAAAAGTTAAATGCAGATATTCTGGGCATGTTTATCAGCCATGTGGTTAAATGCAGATATACTGTACATGCTTATCAGCCTTGTGGTTAAATGCAGATATACTTTACATGCTTATCAGCCTTGTGGTTAAATGCAGATATACTGTACATGCTTATCAGCCTTGTGGTTAAATGCAGATATACTGTACATGCTTATCAGCCTTGTGGTTAAATGCAGATATACTGTATATGCATATCAGCCATGGCGTTAAATACAGATATATTGTACATGCTTATCAGCCTTGTGGTTAAATGCAGATATACTGTACATGCTTATCAGCCTTGGGGTTAAATGCAGATATAATGTACATGCTCATCAGCCTTGTGGTTAAATGCAGATATACTGTACATGCTTATCAGCCTTGGGGTTAAATGCAGATATACTGTACATGCTTATCAGCCTTGTGGTTAAATGCAGATATACTGTACATGCTTATCAGCCTTGGGGTTAAATGCAGATATACTGTACATGCTTATCAGCCTTGGGGTTAAATGCAGATATAATGTACATGCTCATCAGCCTTGTGGTTAAATGCAGATATACTGTACATGCTTATCAGCCTTGGGGTTAAATGCAGATATACTGTACATGCTTATCAGCCTTGGGGTTAAATGCAGATAAACTGTACATGCTCATCAGCCTTGGGGTTAAATGCAGATATACTGGGCATGCTTAGCAGCTATGGGGTTAAATTCAGATATACTTACATGCTTAGCAGCTTTGGGGTTAAATGCAGATATACTGTACATGCTTATCAGCCTTTGGGTTAAATGCAGATATACTGTACATGCTTATCAGCCTTGTGGTTAAATGCAGAAATACTGTACATGCTTATCAGCCTTGGGGTTAAATGCAGATATAATGTACATGCTTCTCAGCCTTGTGGTTAAATGCAGATATACTGTACATGCTTCTCAGCCTTGTGGTTAAATGCAGATATACTGTACATGCTTATCAGTCTTGTGGTTAAATGCAGATATACTGTACATGCTTCTCAGCCTTGTGGTTAAATGCAGATATACTGTACATGCTTATCAGCCTTGGGGTTAAATGCAGATATACTGTGCATGCTTATCAGCCTTGTGGTTAAATGCAGATATACTGTAATGCTTATCAGCCTTGGGGTTAAATGCAGATATACTGTACATGCTTATCAGCCTTGTGGTTAAATGCAGATATACTGTATATGCATATCAGCCATGGGATTAAATACAGATATATTGTACATGCTTATCAGCCTTGTGGTTAAATGCAGATATACTGTACATACTTATCAGCCTTGTAGTTAAATGCAGATATACTGTACATGCTTATCAGCCTTGTGGTTAAATGCAGATATACTGTGCATGCTTATCAGCCTTGTGGTTAAATGCAGATATACTGTACATGCTTATCAGCCTTGTGGTTAAATGCAGATATACTGTATATGCATATCAGCCATGGGGTTAAATACAGATATATTGTACATGCTTATCAGTCTTGTGGTTAAATGCAGATATACTGTCCATGCTTATCAGCCTTGTGGTTAAATGCAGATATACTGTACATGCTTATCAGCCTTGTGGTTAAATGCAGATATACTGTAGATGCTTATCAGCCTTGGGGTTAAATGCAGATATAATGTACATGCTCATCAGCCTTGTGGTTAAATGCAGATATACTGTACATGCTTATCAGCCTTGGGGTTAAATGCAGATATACTGTACATGCTTATTAGCCTTGGGGTTAAATGCAGATAAACTGTACATGCTCATCAGCCTTGGGGTTAAATGCAGATATACTGTACATGCTTTTCATCTTTGGGGTTAAATGCAAATATACTGGGCATGCTTAGCAGCCATGTGGTTAAATACAGATATACTGTATATGCATATCAGCCATGGGGTTTAATACAGATATATTGTACATGCTTATCAGCTTTTGGGTTAAATGCAGATATACTGTACATGCTTATCAGCCATGGGGTTAAATACATATATACTGTACATGCTTTTCAGCTTTGGGGTTAAATGCAGATATACTGTACATGCTTATCAGCCATGGGGTTAAATACAGATATGCTGTACATGATTATGAGCCATGGGGTTAAATACAGATATACTGTACATGCTTTTCAGCTTTTGGGTTAAATGCAGATATACTGGGCATGCTTAGCAGCCATGGGATAAAAGGCAGATGTACTGTACATGCTTAGCAGCCCTGTACTTAAATGCAGGTATACTGGACATGATTAGCAGCCATGGGGTTAAATGCAGATGTACTGGGCATGCCTTGCAGCCAATGGGTTAAATGCAGGTATACTGGGCATGATTAGCAGCCATGGGGTTAAATGCAGATGCACTGGGCATGCTTAGCAGCAATGGGATAACAGGCAGATATACTAGGCATACATAAAAAGAGAGAAGCGCTCAACCTGGGAATGAACAATAGCATTATAGCTTGTTCTATAGATGGTTACCACCCAAGAAGCAGCCTCTTTTTGCTCAACATGTGCCTTTCACAGAGAAGAACTTTCCTAAAGCATATCAGTCTGGTCCTGACTTCACAATACAGTCTAGCCCCGAAATACCAGGCAATCCCTCTCTGAACAAGAGAAACAGGAAAACCCCAGACATACGTTTCGGCCTATTGTGGGCCTCATCAGTGAGGTGCAGCCATATCCGTCTAGGCACACTGAGCAACAGGTCCACGTATGGGTTCCCGTATCACACTTAAGGAGACTTCCCTAAGTGTCATAATCTGCATACATAAAAAGAGAGAAGCGCTCAACCTGGGAACGAACAATAGCATAATAGCTTGTTCTATGGCTGGTTACCACCCAAGAAGCAGTCTCTTTTTGCTCAACATATGCCTTTCACAGAGAATAACTTTCCTAAAGCATATCAGTCTGGTACTGACTTCACAGTACAGTTCATCCCCGAAATACCAGGCAATCCCTCTCTGAACAAGAGAAACAGTAAAACCCCAGACGTACGTTTCGGCCTATTGTGGGCCTCGTTAGTGAGGTGCAGTCATATCCCTCTAGGCACACTGAGCAACGGGTCCACATCTGGGTTACAGCATAACACTTAGGGAGACTTCCCTAAGTGTCATAATCTGCATACATAAAAAGAGAGAAGTGCTTAACCTGGGAACGAACAATAGCATAATAGCTTGTTCTATGACTGGTTACCACCCAAGAAGCAGCCTCTTTTTGCTCAACATGTGCCTTTCACAGAGAAGAACTTTCCTAAAGCATATCAGTCTGGTCCTGACTTCACAATACAGTCCAGCCCCGAAATACCAGGCAATCCCTCTCTGAACAAGAGAAACAGCAAATCCCAGACGTACGTTTCAGCCTATTGTGGGCCTCGTCAGTGAGGTGCAGCCATATCTGCTTACATAAAAAGAGAGAAGCCCTCAAACTGGGAATGAACAATAGCATAATAGCGTGTTCTATGGCTGGTTACCACCCAAGAAGCAGCCTATTTTTGCTCAACATGTGCCTTTCACAGAGAAGAACTTTCCTAAAGCATATCAGTCTGGTCCTGACTTCACAATACAGTCCAGCCCCGAAATACCAGGCAATCCCTCTCTGAACAAGAGAAACAGCAAAACCCCAGACGTACGTTTCAGCCTATTGTGGGCCTCATCAGTGAGGTGCAGCCATTCCATTCTAGGCACACTGAGCAACGGGTCAACATCTGGGTTCCCGCATCACACTTAGGGAGACTTCCCTAAGTGTCATAATCTGCATACATAAAATACCATGTGGTTAAATGCAGATATACTGTACATGCTTATCAGCCTTGTGGTTAAATGCAGATATACTGTACATGCTTATCAGCCTTGGGGTTAAATGCAGATATACTGTGCATGCTTAGCAGCTATGGGGTTAAATACAGATATACTGTACATGCATTTCAGCTTTGGGGTTAAATGCAGATATACTGTACATGCTTATCAGCCTTGTGGTTAAATGCAGATATACTGTACATGCTTATCAGCCTTGTGGTTAAGTGCAGATATACTGTACATGCTTATCAGCCTTGGGGTTAAATGCAGATATACTGGGCATGCTTAGCAGCTATGGGGTTAAATACAGATATACTGTACATGCATTTCAGCTTTGGGGTTAAATGCAGATATACTAGGCATGCTTAGCAGCCATGGGATAAAAGGCAGATGTACTGTACATGCTTAGCAGCCCTGGACTTAAATGCAGGTATACTGGACATAATTATCAGCCTTGGGGTTAAATGCAGATGTACTGGGCATGATTAGCAGTCATGGGGTTAAATGCAGATTTACTGGGCATGCTTAGCAGCAATGGGATAACAGGCAGATATACTAGGCATACCAAGCATCCATGGGGTTAAATGCAGATGAACTGGGCATGCCTTGCACCCATGTGGTTAAATGCAGGTATACTGGGCGTGATTAGCAGCCATGGGGTTAAATCAGATGTACTGGGCATGATTAGAAGCCGCAGGGTTAAATACAGGTATACTGGGCATGCTTAGAAGAGATTGTAAATAAGTCAAAAGTGAAAGAAAACACTGTACTACTCTCCTGCAGAAATCAATCAAGATTGTAAGAGTCACTGGCAACTACAATTGTCCTTACTTCCTATCACAAATTCACACTGTCTGTTCTGAAGAATATGTCTCTCCTTAGGGAATGAAATGGATGGTTGATAGCAAAAGACAAGTCTGTCACGTCAGTCCCAGCAGAGGTATTTCATGCTCATGCTTTTCCTTCTAAACAATACTTTCTTCTCCACATAGTGGTGAGCTGTAACCCTTTCACTGCACAGATTATTTATAGGAATCATTTTGCTCCTGTGATTCCACTGACCGTCAAAGCTGGGGCTGCATTACTTGGCAATGAAGGATATTTTGGAAGCCAAGGAGTTAAATACTACACAACACAGTTTCATTCAGTGTACAGGCAAACTTGCATTTCTTTTTAAATAGAACTCTTTTAATTACAACAAATTAATTTCCTTCTTTACCAATATTTGTTCTTTCTTTCTCAGTTTAATTGCGGAACTCATTTATGTAAAATGTACTATCATATATGTATAACACAAACAATCTATCTCTATCTATCTATCATCTATTTATCTGTGTATGTATAGCAAACATAGCTTCCATTTGAGTGCACATTCAATTCTTAAAGGGATATTGCAGCCAAAATGGGAATCCAAGTGGAGGCATTTCAGTTTTTAATTGAAGCATTTTTGTAAAATACATGCATTAGCAAACATGCTTCTAATAAAAGCTATAGCTGTTTCAAAAGTGTATTTAAAGGGACAGTCTAGTCCAAAAAAACTTTCATGATTCAGATAAACAATTTTCCAATTTACTTGTATCACCAATTTTTCTTTGTTCTCTTGGCATTCTTAGTTGAAAGCTTAACCTAGGAGGTTCATATGCTAATTTCTTAGACATTGAAGGCCGCCTCTTAAGAATGCATTTTAACAGGTTTTTCACCACTAGAGGGAGTTAGTTCATGTTTTTCATATAGATAACACTGTGCTCGTGCACGTGAAGCTACCTGGGAGCCATCACTGATTGGCTAAACTGCAAGTCTGTCAAAGAACTGAAATAAAGGGGCAGTCTGCAGAGGCTTAGATACAAGATAATCACAGAGGTAAAAAATATATAAATATAACTGTGTTGGTTATGCAAAACTAGGGAATGGGTAAAAAAAGGGATTATCTATCTTTTAAAACAATAACAATTCTGGTGTAGGCTGTCCCTTTAAGTATGCCCCGTGCACCAGCATTTTAAACACAGCACTTGCTTAGAGAGTTTAAGGCACTTGTACCATCTGGTAATGACTGGCTTGTTAGCTGCTTCGAGCAGCTGCAGTATTTAAAATGCTGGTGCACTACAAATAAATAACTAATCTTTACATGCACGTGCAGAGAAAAATATTAACACTAAAACTGTGATAACTTTTTCTAGAAGCATTTTTGCCATTGCATGTATATTGCAAATGTTTCTATTCAAAGATGTAATTCAATTCATCTATGTGCATTTCAATTTTGACCGGAATGTCCCTTTAATTCTACTTTGCAAATGCTCATATCTTTGGAATATAAGGTAATAACATTCTGCATTTCAGACCACTTATATGGCACCTGCAATTTATTTGCAAATTTAGCTTGAGTCTGAAGAGCAAACAAACAGACCTAAGGAAGGGATATTTGAATCTTTGTATCTAATCCTATAAGTTTGTCATTGATGTAATGCTTTTGTTATTTTTTGTCACTAAAGTATTTGGCTAACTTGTGCCTCTCTTTCTCTACAATCAAAGCTCTAAAATACCTTTTATACAGCAATAGTAGTAATTATTTCATACACAGCAAACCACACAGGTCCCTGTAATAGATTTGTAATGTCATGCTGCACAGATGGTGTTTGCCAGTGGGGCTGTTGCTGTGGCAGTAATTGTAGGTGTTTGCAATGATGCTGCCGAAACTAATCTTCCAGTGATATTGGGACTAGTTGCCTTTGGCATGAGATGCAATAGAATGGATTTTGATATTGATTTAGACATACTTGGTACACAGCACACAGCTGCTGTTTGCCTTATATTTATATTTAAATGCATTGAGGAGAATCCTTTAAATCTTTATATCTATAGCAATGAACTTCAGGGAAGCAGGTAAAATGTTCTTCAACAGTTAGCCAGGGATATTCAGCAGGTCCATACAACCTTACTAACAGACAACAGGGAATATGAGATCGAGCAAAAGGAAGCAGGAACAAATGAGTGAGAAAGAGGTGAAAAAAAAAGGGATGGGATGAGAACTAATAACTAGACATGAGCACAGACAAAACTTTTGGTTCAGATGTATTGATATTTAAAAAAAAACAAACAAACTATCCTATATCCAGTCACGGGTGGTTTGGAAATAGATTTGATAACAAAAATCTATTTGCGTGCTATTTCCTTAGGGGAACATCTTTATGTCAGTAGAGAAGCAGCTGGACAGCAGCTAAAACTTAAATAAAGTTAAAATAGTAAGTAGGGCTACTGCTACAAGCTAGGAGCAGCAAAAAAAAATGTTTTTGTAATGTATTTTTTAATGGGTTTAGAATTCTTAAAGGGACACTGAACCCAACTTTTTTCTTTCACGATTCAGATAGAGCATGCAAATTTAAGCAACTTTCTAATTGACTCCTATTATCAATTTTTCTTCGTTCTCTTGCTTTCTTTATTTGAAAAAGAAGGCATCTAAGCGATTTTTTTTGGTTCAGGACCATGGAAAGCACTTGTTTATTGGTGGGTGAATTTATCCACCAATCAGCAAGAACAACACAGTGTGTTCATCAAAAATGGGCCAGCATCTAAACTTACATTCTTGCATTTTAAATAAAGATACCAAGAGAATGTAGAAAATTTGATAATAGGAGTAAATTAGAAAGTTGCTTAAAATTGCCTGCTCTATCTGAATCACAAAAGAAAAAAATTGGGTTCAGTGTCCCTTTAACTGTATATTTAAGCCTTTATGGTTATGTGTTTAAAGGGCCATTCCAGTCAAAATTGAAATGCACATGGATTAATTACATCTTTGAATATAATTTTTTTTCTCTGCATGCGCATGTGAAGCATAGCTAGATATTCTCAGTGCACTAGCATTTTAAATACTCCAGCTATTCAGAGAGCAAGTGGGGCTTGTACTCATGTCAGCAATTGACAAATTGAGTGATTACCAGATGCTACAGGCACCTTAGGCTCTATGAGCAAGTGCTGTTTTTAAGATGCTGGTGCACGGTGCATACTTAAATACACTTTTGAAATAGCTATAGCTTTTATTAGAAGCATTTTTACTAATACATGTATAGTGCAAAAAATGCTTCTATTCAAAACTGAAATGTATCCATGTGGATTTCAATTTTGGCTGGAATGTCCCTTTAACCACATGACCAATTCAAGTAAATTTTTTTTATCACATTTGTTTATTTATTAAATTGCTGCTTGTTTTGTGTTTTCAAATGAATACAAAGAACATAACATTATTGGTTTTTGTTATGTTTATCCAAATCCGAATGCTCATGTCTAATGGTAATAGTACTCAGCATGCCTTTGATGCCCCTCAAGCAAATCAGTGTTTTCAATTTATGGTAACAAAATTAAAGGGAAATGGAAGTTAAAATTCAACTTTTATATTTTCATAAATCCAGTTTACGTCTATTATTCCATAAAACAAAGTGAGGTAGACATCAGTAGTGTGAATTCCTAATTTACAATATACCCTTTTTATTCCAGCAGTGAGATTCTGCTGAAGCCCTTAATTCAATATTGAATAAGAGCTTTTTCTCAATTCCACTTCAGAAAAATGGGCTAAATTATTTTAATTTTTAATGATGTCTATTGTGATTTATAAGGTAACCATGGTAACACCCTTAAAAAATGCATGTCTATATAGTTAAATAAAGATCAGAAGGCTCTATTCTACAAATATAACTGTCTTGTTTTATTGATTATGTATAACACAAAGAAGAATTGCACAGAGGGACACTTTTTTATTTAAATTACAAATGCATTTTCCCAAGCTGGAAATATGAACAATATAGCATTTAGTGGAAGGTTATGACTGCTATGAATTCAAAACTACCCAGAATTCCCTAAGACTGAAATTGATTCTCCAATATCACTAGTTCCTGCGTTATTCAGGACAATCCATAAACATCAGTGAATAAGTTGTATAGAGTAAGGTGGAAATTATTTTGCCGGTCTCATCATGGTTTAGGGCCCCTAACACATGTCCCTCATTTAGGTGTAAATAGTTTTTCCTGTGCACCTGCTCAGAAATGTGTTTAGCTATTATTTTTTAAGTAATACATATATGCTAAATCACTTGATAGTGATGCAGCATAACTGTAAAAACCGGTCAAGAATATATCACCTGAACATTTCTATGTAAAAAAGTAAGACATTTTACCTCAACATTTATTCAGCTCACAATAGTAAGTTTGCAGTTAAAAGTTATCCTTCAGCTTCTGTCCAGCTGCAGTTTGGAAAAAAACAAAAAATAACAACCAATCAACATCAGCGGTGCTGAGGCCATACTTTGCTTTAGAGTAATCTCATGAGATTTCCCTGAAATCTTGTTAGATTTCATAGTAAACTTCCTTAAACTGAGTAGGGAAATAACATGAATGAGCCTGCACATGCCAGATGTGTGCTCCCCTGCAAGTCCCTGGACTAGTACCCTGATTAGCTGCTAAAAGTCCCTTTACAATGGGATGTGACTACTGAGGAAATTTTTAGGTAAATTATCTTCCTTTTTTTTACATAAAGATGTTCAGGTGATATTTTAAAGTCAGCTTTTTTTACAGCTACTGTATGCTGCATCACTTTCAACTGCTTCAACATTTGGGTATCATGTCCCTTTAAAGGGATAGTAAAGGTAAAGGGACAGTGTACACCAATTTTCATATGACTGCATGCAATAGAGACCACTATAGAGAAGAATATGCACAGATAATGATCTAAAAAGCCAGTATAAAACCTTGTAAAAACTTACTCAAAAGCTCCTAGTTTACTGTAGCACTATTGATGAGGTTAGGCTGGGAAACCCAGTGAAAGGGGCCTTGAAAGCAGAAAGAGCAAACACTACCCCACAGGTTATTAAAAATAAGCCAAACTATACATTGTTACAAAAACACCTCCAGATGGGCTATATAAATGGATCATCTACAAAACATTTATGCAAAGAAAAATCTAGTGTAAAATGTCCCTTTACAATTACACTTTCATGATTCAGATAAAGCATGCAGTTTTCAACTTTCTAATTGATCAAATTTGCTTTATTCTTTATAGTGGCTATATTGGCAAATCTAGGCTCACCTGATTGTATCATCTAACTATCAAACAAAGATAAGAAGGCTTACCATGCCCATCAACAGATCCACATAAGAAGAAGTCTCCAGCTGTCATAAATGAAAAGATCTTTATTTTTCACACAGGGTCCACCAACACACAGCGATGTTTCTGGCACACACTTAGCCCTTAATCATGATTAAGGGCTTATGTGTATCATCTAACTCCCAGTGGTGCATTACTGCTTGCTAAAACAAAGGATATAAAGAAAATAAAGTAATTTGATAAATAAATCAATTTAAAAAATTGAAACATTGCAACTCAAAAATTCTGAGAGTTGTGTTCTTTAGCTCCATTGTAATCTATGGAGCTGCATCTATCTTGCAACTATTCACTTATCCTAAGCTCCACTGTGGAGGATACCGACATTACAAAAATGCCTTCAAACTCTTGCAAACAAACAAATTAAAATGTCAAAAAATACCCCTGTAACAATTCACTCTAATAGATGCACACAAAAAAAACTTTGAAAAAGAAAAATGAAAGAAATATAAAAACAATACAAACTTGTGAGCTTTGATATAGTGGGACACAATTTTATGAGTTTTCCATGCTTGGCTGAGGTTTAGGTGCAAAATCATTATCATGTCCTCTCATTTTTTCTATGAGGTTGTTTTATGCATGTTTCTGAAGCAGTTGAGAT
Source organism: Bombina bombina (assembly GCF_027579735.1). Lineage (NCBI taxonomy): Eukaryota > Metazoa > Chordata > Amphibia > Anura > Bombinatoridae > Bombina > Bombina bombina. The sequence continues at coordinate 1,276,379,647 of NC_069500.1, forward strand.
TTTAATTGTTGTAACCATTTAGCAATAAGTTCTCATTTCATTTACTTGGCAACTATAAATGTCAATGGCAGAAGTTACCACTAAAAATACATTCAGAAAGATAGGTGAGGCAAGGTTTAATTAATTTAGAACATAACCTCACCTTTACAAAAAAGGCCCTTCAGCAACTTCACAAGCATCTATGACTCTAACCCATTAAAGGGATGTATTACCCAGATGATGAATCAATTGAAAACAATGCAGCATATCTGTAAAAAGCTGACTGTAAAACAAAAATCACATGAACATCTTGATTTAAAAAAGAAAGATATTTTACCTTACAATTTCCTTAGTAGCCACATTGTATTGTAAGAGGACTTTAAGCATCCAATCAGAATGCTTGTCCTAAGACTTTCACGGCAGTGTGCATCTAGCAGTTGCAGGCACAGTCACTTTATTTTCCTCCTCAGTTTGCTATGAAATATTTCAAGTCTATGGAGAAATACCACAAGATCACAGTAAAACAAAATGTGAACTCAGCACTGAAGATGCTGATTGGTTGTTGTTTTTCACCATGCAGATGACAATACAAATGAGTAGCTGGATTATAACTGCTTACAGAGCTTTTAATCTGGTGTGAGGAAGAACAATTGAGGTAAAATATCCTCCTTTTTTACACAGAGATAATTATGTGATATTTTCTAGTGAGCTTTTTACATCTTATTTATTAAGAAATGTCCAAAGTAAATGCATGGAGACTGACTAGGCATTACTGTTACATATTATACTGTTAGATACTTGTTATTTGAGTCTAAACTATAAAGCAGCAAAGGCTTTGTTTAAACATAAAAGATGTAACAAATTTGTTGAGATTTATTTTTCTTTACTTGAGTTTGTTTTCAAAGGACATACTATGGTAAAACCAGAGACAATTATACACATAGGAGTAATTAGGGCTAATACAATCTAGGAAGGTAGTGAAAACTCAACATGGATTAAATGTCTTTAACAGAGAGAAAGTCCAAATCTGTTGAAACACAATCCATTTGGGATAACCAAGGTCAACAAACCTTTTTGAAGTGTGAATTTCAATCAATATGTTGTTGCATATGACAAAAAAAAAATATATATATATATATATATATATATATATATATATATATATATATATATATATATATATATATATAATGTAATGGTTAAAGGGATACTGTAGTCAAAATAGTCTTAGAATGAAGGATAAATTAATTATTTCACAATATGTTTGCATGGATACAAGTAAGTAAACACTCAAAACTCATTACATTTAGATTGACACTTGCAGGAAATAAAATTTGTGCAAACCTGATACTGAAGTATCTATTGCTCATTGGCTGATGGTGACCACAGTTGTATTGGTGGGCAGGAAAATCTATCCTATAAACTAGATAGATTCTGGACAGACTTATTAGTCCTAGGGTTCTTATCTGCCATCAAAATCTGTTTCTATATTTCGGTGTTACACACGTGTGATAAGAAAAAAATATGTTTATCTAGCATAAGATCTTTCTGTAAAACATTTTATATTACTCACTTTTAAATTATTAAATAAAAAAGGCAAAGAGCAGTGCCTCTTAAAATCCATAGATATACAAGTGTTTAAAGGGAAATAAATAAAAAGACATATTAACACACACACACACACACATATAATATATATATATATATATATATATATATATATATACAGTATATATATATACAGTATATATATATATATATATATATATATATCCTCTGTGTGTGTCTGCACTCCCAATGCTGTGTAGTCATCAACCAGGGTGCAAAGTCAATCAAGTATACAGTCTATATCCAATAAGGGACTGCACTCGCTGGATTTGGTTTAAGAAACCTTCAAATATTTATTATGGTAACGTTTCGGGGTTCGCAGACCCCTTCCTCAGACCAGATAAGAGTGCAAGTGAACGAAGTGTGCAATATATAGCACTAGCCCCACCCATCACAAACATCAAAATTGCGCCAAAAATCCATCACCATGGTAACACATAAACAAGGCCTAATGACCATACCACCAGAAAACAAAATAAAAAATATGAAACCTGCGAACCCCGAAACGTTACCATAATAAATATTTGAAGGTTTCTTAAACCAAATCCAGCGAGTGCAGTCCCTTATTGGATATAGACTATATATATATATATATATATATATATATATACAGTATATATTAAATTAATCCATTGTAACCTGATTTAGTGTATCACCATTACAAAGTGTAATGTTTATTATAGTCTGCATTAAAATTGTGTAAAACTGGGCTTTATATCTGTTATATGAGATGGAATTGGTATAGCAAGGCTATCAATACAAATATCATTATTTTCAATAAAAGATAAAATAAAAAAATGAAAACAAAACAAATTTTTTAATCATTTCAGTAGTTAATTATGTACCTGTGTTTGGTGATTTCATTAGCCAACTCATTCCTGTTAACACAGAAGAAAAGCTCTTTTCTGTAGAGGTTAATTAAAATTGATTGAAATGTAACCTTCTGAAATCCTTTTTAACCTGAATGCTCTCTCTTTAAACATTTGTTTAATTATTTTTTTTATTATTCAGTGTTCTTAGGACCAATTGATACTTGTGTAATCTTCAAGAATCAAATATTAGAGAAACAGAAATATTATACATCAGATTAATTGCCCCCTTATTCTATATTTCCAAGTGAGGCTGATTTGCCGTATTGTATGATCACATCAGATAAATTAAATTGGAATTTAGATTTAGGAGTAAGGAAGTGGCTTCTTAAAGGCCCTGTCTATTTCTTATCTAATTATTTTCTTTATATTCTTTATATTGATATTTTTTTTTAATTACCACACTTAGGACAGAAATATAATGGGCCAGATTACTAGTGAAGTGCAAACGTTTGCTTGCAAGCGGTAAGGGGTTTATTGCGGGGGTTTTGCGCATAACAAATAAAATAAAAGTGATCGCTTGAGCATAATCGCGATTTATGCTAGAATGATTACCGTGTCAAAAAAGCTCTGGTTAACTGTTTTGCTAAATAAAAAAGTTGCACAGCACACATCAAAAACACATTACAGAAATATATATTGTACCAAAATACCATCAGCTATTTGTAGAAATATTTATTTATAAAAAATAGAACATATTCTATGTAAAGAACATTGGAATGTGAAATATTCATATTTTCATGTCGGGTTAGCACACATGAGAATGTGCGATTGGGTTTGCATGCAAGTAGGATTTTTTCCACTTTTTTTTTCTGACTTCTATGGGGGAATACGTGAACGCAGACGCGATATACTAAGCACGGCTTTTTGCACTCATCGTGTTAGCGTGCAAGTGAAAACACTTTACTGTCGACTCCTAACTGTAAAAAAACTTACTTCTAGCGCAGTTAACACTCAAGCTGGAGCATTAATTAGCGCTCCACTTTTAATCTGGCCAAATATGTGGGAAATATGAATCTCAAAAACCTCCAATATCACATCTAATATATTCCATTAGAAGTAGAAAAATACGTATGGGACATATTTGAAATGCACAGTAATGCATTTAAAAAAAATAGTAGAAGGATGTTTGCTTTGTCTTTGAAACAATATCACAGCTATACTGATACATTTTATTGTGCATGTGACCAGCTGCTCTACAGTGATTGGCCACATACTTATGTATCTACTAATCGCACATAATTATTAGTACTGTATCCCCGCATGCAGGATAACAATGGTATTTTTTTTTCACAAACAAGCAATTAGCAAAAATGCTTTTAGTTTGCTGCAAATATACTGCTATTTATTCAAACACAACTATATTTTTTGTATTAATTTAAAAGCATAGAAAAGTATTAATCATAGTAATGTATAAAACCGCATCACAGGCTTGTTGTTCATTCACAATCCTCTCGACTGCACTGTTCATTACAGCATGATACATTTTGTCTTCTTTACCCAGTGGGGGAGGGCGCTACATTGAATTAAATAGAACTGTGATTGTAGAAGAAACCTGTGAGGTGAGTTTTAAAAGAAAAACTCAGTACAGGACGGTGGGTTTAGGGTTATTAGAGATACCTTTTTGGACCCTATAAATATAGCAATCTATTTTTTGAAGGTAAGGACAACATTACATTACAATATATTACATTACATTACAATAACTAATAGTACACATGCTGCACAATTATAGTTAGAAAACTGTATTGTCCCTTTAAGATATAGTAGAACCCTCAGCATACAAAGCATCAGTATGTTATTTACAAAGGCTAATAACCTTGTTTTAATTAATACACTGTATTTTCTATGGAATTCTAGGGAAGATCTTGTGAACATAACATAAATTTTAGTATAGCCCACTGTAATTTTTTTTAGTTCTTGGAGGAAGCAGGGTGATCAGGGAAAGCAGAAAACATTCTATTCATTAAAATAAAATAATACCAAAGATCATACCATTGCAAAAAAATAAAATAATAATTACATAAATATTCCGCTATGTGCAGTAAGGAAATCAGTATAGGTAGTTTATGGTAAAATATGAATCTTGACAAGGACCAGCACTGAAAATGACTATTTATTGCATTTCTGTATATCATGACTGTAACTATTAACTATTCTCCACACCTCTCTGACAAACAGCACAAAAACACAGACTAGTATACCTATTGCTTATGCGCACACACATGTATACACACACAAAATATGCCAAACCTTCCATAGACCTGCATTATGCAGGATTGTCGTGGGTTAGGAGATAGGTCCCACCTGCAGCCCCTCTGTTTACATTTTTTTCCAGGGTCTGACCAAGCTCCACCCAAAACCACGCCCAGACACAGCCACTAATCCATGAGTCACCCATAACCCACTGATCTGCATGTCACCATACCCACACATGCTCCTTCCCACAAATTACAAGTGGGCCACTGCCTACAAGCTATTAACCAACCACATCCCGGAAATCATCCAGCAGATGTTGGGAGGAATAGATACACACAAACACTTATTTGTGTGTACACAAACATGTATACACACATAAAGACACAAACAAACTCAAACATATATACTTGTATACACTCACAAAATCTATTTAATAGATTAAGCTGATTTCACTCTAAATTAATCAATATAAGTTATAGAGAATTCTGATTCAGAGGGGTATGAAGAGTGTAGATGTGGAGAAGATTCAGCAGTGGAGAATAGAAGGAACCTGTATTATTTTTTTGCTTGTCAGTGTGAATAAAATAAAGCAGTTCTAGAAAAAATCAAGCAGATAGAGGGGCGCATCATGTGTAGATCAACCAGTGGTGTCTCACATCAATAGGTAAGATAAGCAAAATGGATACTCACATTTGGCAAGAGCACCCTTATGTGCTGGTAGTAGCAGGCTGATATCTCGGGGTGTATCAGCTCACCCACACCTGGTGTCAGGAGCAGACCGGTTCTTAGACTGTGTCCAAAAGATATGCTGTATCCAACCAAAGGCGTATAACTTAAAATGTATTTATTTAAAAACAAATTAAAAACATAAGCAAAAGTGATCAGGGGCATATATATGAACCCCTTTATATGCAACGCGTTTCTCGGCTTGTGAACATCAGACATAAAACACCAACTGTTACAGAACATGTTAAATACAGAAATAACCAAACAGATGTGTTAATTGCTAATTTGGGCATGTTTAAATCATACCCAATTGAAACGTTCAGTTGCTAAATACAATTAACTCACAACATGTGTATAGTATACATAACACACATAACAATTAAAAACAGCACAATTTGCAATCTAAATTATTATTCTATAATTATATATATATATACAGTATATATATATATATTATCATTTTTATCTAAATTATTATTTCCCATCATCGGTATTAAAATTCGATGGTCATAGAAAAACATTTGTAAGAGGATTGAGCAATATATGTTGGCATCTTATCTTGTGTACTGTTTTAATCAACATTTATTAAACAATTGAGCAAAAACTGTTAGTGTTTAAACTTAAATTGACATTTATATATTGTTTATTTTCATTTTGGTAATCTGTGGGAAAAGTGTTCTTATCCACTATCTTTTCTTTTATTTTTGGGAATATTCATATAAATATAATTGCCCAATACATGCGACGTGGGACGCAGATTTTTAATAAAAAGGGTTACACTGTGTCAGACATATTAGATACAAAGTCATCAAATGCTACGGTACCTGATTAATGTTTGGTTCCCCCTGGAATAAACCTTTAAAGAAGGAGCCGATAAACACTCAGTTTATTTCTGACCTGTGTCAAAATCCTGATTATATGCCCATATATGGGTTTCCTGCCCAAGATGGGTAATAAAACTTACAAGCCCCTGTAAGGAACAGATGGTCCGTCTGTAAGAATAATGTAATATACAAACATACTCAAAAGATGTGGCTCATATTATCTAAGTGTAAATTGACCCCTGCAGAGTTTCCCATATGCATCACCTAGACAAGCTGGCATTTCAAGTCTCTGTATGACATCGGAAACTAGATCTCAGATAAAGGAATTGTGCCTAGTTTACATGTAGTTTAAGATACTCAAATGAATATATATATTCAGACACATTTTAAATATGAACATATGAATTTGGGAGATTGTCTATGCCTAAGAAGGATAATATGGGAAGCTGAAAGCCTAAGAATCAAGATTTCAACATGTCTTTACCTATGTATTTTTTAAAACATAGAAGTCTTAAGGATTCAAAGTTTGGACAAATCATATATATAGTTTTCTAACACTAAATATGTGCCTCAGACTGTCCAAATAATAGGTACAAATAAATGGATATGAGATTGTCTATTTGTATAACATTATATATGAATATTTGCTGAATTTAATAAGTAGCTTTATATTCAATTTAAAATGTCCAACTTGTTTCAAAATGGATAACATATTTTTATATTCTTCAGGCATCTAATAAGTGCAATATAATTGGTGCTGTAAATAATATCATATGTTTCTAGACACTCAGCAAGAGATATACAGATATGTAATATTTATATTAATATGGGATAGTAATCCAATATAGCTATAATTATGTGAAACTACATCTGATTGCTGATCTCAAGATATGTATGTGATATTAAGATGATAACTGAGAAAGTAATTGAGTCCATGATAAAGGTATTATAATCCTTTTAAATATTTTCTCAGAAAATATGATTCTTAAATGCATTTTTAAGATATTATAAGGGGAGTATAATCATGTTTAATCTTGAAATACTCAGGGTAAATAGTGTAAAATAACCCCATCTATATTAAACATGTAAGTTATTAATGCTAGAAATTATAGTATATTGAATAAACATTTTAAGGTGAGATATTAAGCTGTAGCAGTATTGATAGTGAGACTGCATTTCTGGTTATCTGCTGCTCCCTCGTGGATTAAAACTGGTATGACAGCCAAACGAGTTGGCTGTTTAAAACATATGCCAAACCAAATCCATCAGCGAATCAGGGACAAGCATCCGGAGGGAATGATTAAAGAAAAGAAGGAGGGATTATATCTTTGATAAGCAACCACACACACACAGTAGACAGAGGACACACAGACTCAAAGAAGCAGTTTTTGGAGTTGAAAATACACAGGCTTTGTGTCAAGTATATTCTCTGCCATTTTGGGACACTTTCTTGAACAAAGGAAGATTAACAATTTTGAGGCCTGTACCTTTACACATAGTGGATAAATCCTTCTTAAATGACCCACAAGAAATTCTCAACACTGAATAATCATTTGGTTATGTGGTAACGTATGGCAGTCACTATAATTTAATATTTTAAAGAAAATACATTAATTGTTGCTACAGTTTAATTGAAATTAGTAATTTTAAAAGGGCACTTTGTATGTTAAGCTTATATTCATAGTCCTGTGTAGTTTTAGCTAGCCACATTAATGCCAAATAATTTAATTTTCCAGATAAAGGTCTTTTGTATTTCATATCTCTAAGTCAGGCTTATTATTGTAAGTAAATCTCTCTGGTATGTATTGTTATTTGCAGCTATATATATATATATATATATTTTAGAGTTTGTCTTATTGTAGCTAAATAAGAGGTTATTTCAGGTCAAACATATTGGCATATACAGGGAGTGCAGAATTATTAGGCAAGTTGTATTTTTGAGGATTAATTTTATTATTGAACAACAACCATGTTCTCAATGAACCCAAAAAACTCATTAATATCAAAGCTGAATAGTTTTGGAAGTAGTTTTTAGTTTGTTTTTAGTTATAGCTATTTTAGGGGGATATCTGTGTGTGCAGGTGACTATTACTGTGCATAATTATTAGGCAACTTAACAAAAAAGAAAAATATACCCATTTCAATTATTTATTTTTACCAGTGAAACCAATATAACATCTCAACATTCACAAATATACATTTCTGACATTCAAAAACAAAACAAAAACAAATCATTGACCAATATAGCCACCTTTCTTTGCAAGGACACTCAAAAGCCTGCCATCCATGGATTCTGTCAGTGTTTTGATCTGTTCACCATCAACATTGCGTGCAGCAGCAACCACAGCCTCCCAGACACTGTTCAGAGAGGTGTACTGTTTTCCCTCCTTGTAAATCTCACATTTGGTGATGGACCACAGGTTCTCAATGGGGTTCAGATCAGGTGAACAAGAGGCCATGTCATTAGATTTTCTTCTTTTATACCCTTTCTTGCCAGCCACGCTGTGGAGTACTTGGACGCGTGTGATGGAGCATTGTCCTGCATGAAAATCATGTTTTTCTTGAAGGATGCAGACTTCTTCCTGTACCACTGCTTGAAGAAGGTGTCTTCCAGAAACTGGCAGTAGGACTGGGAGTTGAGCTTGACTCCATCCTCAACCCGAAAAGGCCCCACAAGCTCATCTTTGATGATACCAGCCCAAACCAGTACTCCACCTCCACCTTGCTGGCGTCTGAGTTGGACTGGAGCTCTCTGCCCTTTACCAATCCAGCCACGGGCCCATCCATCTGGCCCATCAAGACTCACTCTCATTTCATCAGTCCATAAAACCTTAGAAAAATCAGTCTTGAGATATTTCTTGGCCCAGTCTTGACGTTTCAGCTTGTGTGTCTTGTTCAGTGGTGGTCGTCTTTCAGCCTTTCTTACCTTGGCCATGTCTCTGAGTATTGCACACCTTGTGCTTTTGGGCACTCCAGTGATGTTGCAGCTCTGAAATATGGCCAAACTGGTGGCAAGTGGCATCTTGGCAGCTGCACGCTTGACTTTTCTCAGTTCATGGGCAGTTATTTTGCGCCTTGGTTTTTCCACACGCTTCTTGCGACCCTGTTGACTATTTTGAATGAAGCGCTTGATTGTTCGATGATCACGCTTCAGAAGCTTTGCAATTTTAAGAGTGCTGCATCCCTCTGCAAGATATCTCACTATTTTTTACTTTTCTGAGCCTGTCAAGCCCTTCTTTTGACCCATTTTGCCAAAGGAAAGGAAGTTGCCTAATAATTATGCACACCTGATATAGGGTGTTGATGTCATTAGACCACACCCCTTCTCATTACAGAGATGCACATCACCTAATATGCTTAATTGGTAGTAGGCTTTCGAGCCTATACAGCTTGGAGTAAGACAACATGCATAAAGAGGATGATGTGGTCAAAATACTCATTTGCCTAATAATTCTGCACTCCCTGTACATTGGCTGTTTGCATTAATAATATATAAAACCTCTGGTATTTTATTGTGATATTTTAATGCGATTCATTGTGAGTAAAGTTAATTGTAAAGGTATATCTTTTATGATCTTTTTAAAATACCCTGCTATATACTGACAACTATATCAGATGTATATAAACCTATAAAGATCCTACCTGAGTTACATAAAAGCTCCATTTGATCTTAACTTAAATACTTACCTGTAAAATAAACCCTAAGCTAGCTACAATATAACTAATAGTTACATTGTAGCTATCTTAGACCTAGATTTGGAGTTTGGCGTTAGCCGTGAAAACCAGCGTTAGAGGCTCCTAACGCTGGTTTTAGGCTACCGCCGGTATTTGGAGTCACTCAAAATAGGGTCTAACGCTCACTTTTCATCCGAGACTTTTCCATACCGCAGATCCCCTTACGTCAATTGCGTATCCTATCTTTTCAATGGGATCTTTCTAACTCCGGTATTTAGAGTCGTTTCTGAAGTGAGCGTTAGACATCTAACGACAAAACTCCAGCCGCAGGAAAAAAGTCAGTAGTTAAGAGCTTTCTGGGCTAACGCCGGTTTATAAAGCTCTTAACTACTGTACTCTAAAGTACACTAACACCCATAAACTACCTATGTACCCCTAAACCGAGGTCCCCCCACATCGCCGACACTCAAATATTTTTTTTTAACCCCTAATCTGCCGACCGCCACCTACGTTATCCTTATGTACCCCTAATCTGCTGCCCCTAACACCGCCGACCCCTGTATTATATTTATTAACCCCTAACCTGCCCCCCACAACGTCGCCTCCACCTACCTACACTTATTAACCCCTAATCTGCCGACCGCAAAGCACCGCCACCTACATTATCCTTATGTACCCCTAATCTGCTGCCCCTAACACCGCCGACCCCTATATTATATTTATTAACCCCTAATCTTCCCCCCTCAACGTCGCCTCCACCTGCCTACACTTATTAACCCCTAATCTGCCGACCGGACCTGAGCGCTACTATAATAAAGTTATTAACCCCTAATCCGCCTCACTAACCCTATAATAAATAGTATTAACCCCTAATCTGCCCTCCCTAACATCGCCGACACCTAACTTCAATTATTAACCCCTAATCTGCCGACCGGAGCTCACCGCTATTCTAATAAATGTATTAACCCCTAAAGCTAAGTCTAACCCTAACACTAACACCCCCCTAAGTTAAATATAATTTAAATCTAACGAAATTAATTAACTCTTATTAAATAAATTATTCCTATTTAAAGCTAAATACTTACCTGTAAAATAAATCCTAATATAGCTACAATATAAATTATAATTATATTATAGCTATTTTAGGATTTATATTTATTTTACAGGTAACTTTGTATTTATTTTAACCAGGTACAATAGCTATTAAATAGTTAAGAACTATTTAATAGCTAAAATAGTTAAAATAATTACAAATTTACCTGTAAAAGAAATCCTAACCTAAGTTACAATTAAACCTAACACTAGACTATCAATAAATTAATTAAATAAACTAACTACAATTATCTACAATTAACCTAACACTACACTATCAATAAATTAATTAAATACAATTGCTACAAATAAATACAATTAAATAAACTAGCTAAAGTACAAAAAATAAAAAAGAACTAAGTTACAAAAAATAAAAAAATATTTACAAACATAAGAAAAATATTACAACAATTTTAAACTAATTACACCTACTGTAAGCCCCCTAATAAAATAACAAAGCCCCCCAAAATAAAAAAATGCCCTACCCTATTCTAAATTACTAAAGTTCAAAGCTCTTTTACCTTACCAGCCCTAAACAGGGCCCTTTGCGGGGCATGCCCCAAGAAATACAGCTCTTTTGCCTGTAAAAAAAAACATACAATACCCAAGCCCCCCAACATTACAACCCACCACCCACATACCCCTAATCTAACCCAAACCCCCCTTAAATAAACCTAACACTAAGCCCCTGAAGATCATCCTACCTTGTCTTCACCTCACCGGGTATCACACCGATCCGTCCAGAAGAGCTCCTCCGATGTCCTGATCCAAGCCCAAGTGGGGGGCTGAAGAGGTCCATGATCCGGCTGAAGTCTTCTTCCAAGCGGGGCAGAAGAGGTCTTCTATCCGATTGAAGTCTTCATCCAAGCGGCATCCATCCGGAGCGAAGCAGCAGCATCCTGAAGACCTCCACCGCGGAACCTCCATCCTGGCCGACGACTGAACGATGAATGACGGTTCCTTTAAATGACGTCATCCAAGATGGCGTCCCTCGAATTCCGATTGGCTGATAGGATTCTATCAGCCAATCGGAATTAAGGTAGGAATATTCTGATTGGCTGATGGAATCAGCCAATCAGAATCAAGTTCAATCCGATTGGCTGATCCAATCAGCCAATCAGATTGAGCTTGCATTCTATTGGCTGATCGGAACATACCTTAATAAATACCTTAATTCCGATTGGCTGATAGAATCCTATCAGCCAATCGGAATTTGAGGGACGCCATCTTGGATGACGTCATTTAAAGGAACCGTCATTCGTCGTTCAGTCGTCGGCCAGGATGGATGTTCCGCGGTGGAGGTCTTCAGGATGCTGCCGCTTCGCTCCGGATGGATGCCGCTTGGATGAAGACTTCAATCGGATGGAAGACCTCTTCTGGCCCGCTTGGATGAAGACTTCAGCCGGATCATGGACCTCTTCAGCCCCCCGCTTGGGCTTGGATCAGGACATCGGAGGAGCTCTTCTGGACGGATCGGTGTGATACCCGGTGAGGTGAAGACAAGGTAGGATGATCTTCAGGGGTTTAGTGTTAGGTTTATTTAAGGGGGTTTGGGTTAGATTAGGGGTATGTGGGTGGTGGGTTGTAATGTTGGGGGGCTTGGGTATTGTATGTTTTTTTTACAGGCAAAAGAGCTGTATTTCTTGGGGCATGCCCCGCAAAGGGCCCTGTTCAGGGCTGGTAAGGTAAAAGAGCTTTGAACTTTAGTAATTTAGAATAGGGTAGGGCATTTTTTTATTTTGGGGGGCTTTGTTATTTTATTAGGGGGCTTAGAGTAGGTGTAATTAGTTTAAAATTGTTGTAATATTTTTCTTATGTTTGTAAATATTTTTTTATTTTTTGTAACTTAGTTCTTTTTTATTTTTTGTACTTTAGCTAGTTTATTTAATTGTATTTATTTGTAGCAATTGTATTTAATTAATTTATTGATAGTGTAGTGTTAGGTTAATTGTAGGTAATTGTAGGTAGTTTATTTAATTAATTTATTGATAGTCTAGTGTTAGGTTTAATTGTAACTTAGGTTAGGATTTCTTTTACAGCTAAATTTGTAATTATTTTAACTATTTTAGCTATTAAATAGTTCTTAACTATTTAATAGCTATTGTACCTGGTTAAAATAAATACAAAGTTACCTGTAAAATAAATATTAATCCTAAAATAGCTATAATATAAATATAATTTATATTGTAGCTATATTAGGATTTATTTTACAGGTAAGTATTTAGCTTTAAATAGGAATAATTTATTTAATAAGAGTTAATTAATTTCGTTAGATTTAAATTATATTTAATTTAGGGGGGTGTTAGTGTTAGGGTTAGACTTAGCTTTAGGGGTTAATACATTTATTAGAATAGCGGTGAGCTCCAGTCGGCAGATTAGGGGTTAATGTTTGAAGTTAGGTGTCGGCGATGTTAGGGAGGGCAGATTAGGGGTTAATACTATTTATTATAGGGTTAGTGAGGCGGATTAGGGGTTAATAACTTTATTATAGTAGCGCTCAGGTCCGCTCGGCAGATTAGGGGTTAATAAGTGTAGGCAGGTGGAGGCGACGTTGTGGGGGGCAGATTAGGGGTTAATAAATATAATATAGGGGTCGGCGGTGTTATGGGCAGCAGATTAGGGGTACATAAGGATAATGTAAGTAGCGGCGGTTTACGGAGCGGCAGATTAGGGGTTAATAATAATATGCAGGGGTCAGCGATAGCGGGGGCGGCAGATTAGGGGTTAATAAGTGTAAGGTTAGGGGTGTTTAGACTCGGGGTACATGTTAGGGTGTTAGGTGCAGACGTAGGAAGTGTTTCCCCATAGCAAACAATGGGGCTGCGTTAGGAGCTGAACGCGGATTTTTTGCAGTTGTTTGGGTTTTTTTCAGCTCAAACAGCCCCATTGTTTCCTATGGGGGAATCGTGCACGAGCACATTTTTGAGGCTGGCCGCGTCCGTAAGCAACTCTGGTATCGAGAGTTGAAGCTGCGTTAAAAATGCTCTACGCTCCTTTTTTTGAGCCTAACGCAGCCTTTATGTGGTCTCTCAATACCAGAGTTATTTTTATGGTGCGGCCAGAAAAAAGCCGGCGTTAGCTTTTCGGGTCGTTACCGACAAAACTCCAAATCTAGCCGTTAGGGTTTATATTTATTATACAGGCAAGTTTGTATTTATTTTAACTAGGTACAATAGTTATTAAATAGTTATTAACTATTTAATAACTTCCTAGTTAAAATAAAGACAAATTTACCTGTAAAATAAAACCTAACCTAAGTTACAATTACACCTAACACTACACTATAATTAAATAAATTAACTAAACTAAATACAATTAAATACAATTAAAAATAATTATCTAGGGGGCTGAGCCAACTGGCAAAGAGAATGGACGCATCTCTACAGAGCTCCTACATATAATCCGATTTAGAAAATATAATCCAGCTACTAAGCAAGCAGATTATCATAAAAAGGCAACTGAGATATAATAGATTCATGATTAGCAAGAATGCTACTAACTATGTTCCTCCCACCACCTTCCTAACGTTAGATCGTACTCTGCAGGAAAGGCAGGCCTAGGAAGGCGGATAGCGAATGACACAGCCTTAATCTAACCTCCATATGTTTCCAGGATGCTACAGACCTGCAAATTGTTATACACAGAGGGAGTGATATACGAAGATCGAGTTGTACCGGCTCGGGTTCAATGACCAGTGACAATTGAACAAATTGCGCGAAAACCCCCATTACTACAGGTGAAGTCACAATCTTGGGGGAAAACGACGGCCTACTTTGGCGCACTAGATTACTTCAAGAACCCCCATGCAGTTGGAGCACATTGCTTTATTATTAGAAGAACTGTCTGTCCGGTTAGACCGGCACCATGTGGCTTGTATTGATGCGCTATACAGCAGAACCGGCTCACCTTTTCCAGCTGTACACGATCTTAGTATTGATGCCTCTGCGGCCTGGGTAGACGCAGTTGGGCCCCATTGTTGTTCACGGACGGCAGGTACCTTGAATTACCAGCATACACAATGGAGGGAGCTTGAACCTAGCATGGCTCACAAAAAGGAAGAATTTGCTGGGAACTTTCCTTCTGCCAGCGTCGCGAAGGCACTAGTAAAGGTGGAAGCGGATCTAGTAGCAGTTCCGCTTCTATTCCCATGGGCTCTGAGAGATATTTTTACCCAACTTACTCAGCAGTCTTCTACACTTACACCTAGATCTGGTGTGGGGTAACTTAGCTCTAGCATTATGGAGATGTTGGTACCATTCTAGGACTCCGACTCACACATAACAGATCTCCCGAATGACGGCCTATGGACCTGAGCTAGAGGGAATACCTACCACTAAAATATTATACTTTTAGTTCTCTCCCCTTGAGGCTGTATGTCCATGTCTGCTAGACTGTAGTTTGGAGAAGTTTACTGAAAGCCACCTCACAGCATTGGTGGGAAATATATCTTGTTATTTGTTATAACACAATTAGCACCTATACTAACCTTACCTATGTTATACTCCTAACCATAGTCTGACATTGAGCTGTACAAAGCTTTTGCGACTAGGGTGATGAGATGTGATCCATATATATAGAATGCCATTAACTTTTATAAGACAGTTAGTAATATCAGTTCATATCGGTTTAAGTTCATAAGAATTATAACCTTCAGTACCAAATGTCATAGAGCTCTATGTATATATTCAGTTAAGATTGTTTGCTATGTTAATACACAATACTGCTATTGTTTACAAGGTATATCCTATCCGTTTGCACTATTGATCTCTTAAAGCTATCAAGTGACCACTCTCCACCAATCTCATAGCCCACATTCAACTTCCATATGGGAGTTTCTCAACATACGTGGACACAGGAACCCCCTCACTATGTGCATCCTCACATGTAGATTGAGAGATGCATCTTTATAAATAGTTTGGTTATGTTTTTTAGCCACCTTTTATAGCTCACAACACTTTATGTTTTAAATATATGCAGCTCTGCTATCCCATTAACTCATAGAATTTTTAGATTTAGTTTTGGTGGCAGGCTTTACCATAGCTTTTTCAATGCTAGCTAGTAAATTTTTTAAACATCTTTATCTGCCCCTCCAGTTCGCAGACCACATTAAAGTGTATGTAGCCCTAACTAGAACACAGCTAATGGCCTCTACCTTAAATAAGTTAATCTCAAGCTAATATTTCCTTAAACCTGAGACATATTACCCTGCTCTATCATTAACCAAATAGGCTACCTCATTTAAGCTCACTTGAATTGCTAATAACTTAAGTGTTTGAACATATCTCTTCATTTATATTGAGGACAGGCCTGAGTTTGTCTCTAGCTGAGTAACTAGCATCCCAACACCTCTGACTAGCTGCAATGGGTAAAAGTTTTGTTGACGCATACTGGTCCCTCCTATATTTATAACCAAAGAGAGACTCTTTATCTTTATTCCATAATTTCTTCTGAATCTCATTATAGCTACAGATCTATATATGGAAGCAATTCTACAAATTTTCTACCTATTAGAATGACGTAATTAGCTGTTATAGAAGCCCACAATCTCAAGCTCTCATATAGCTCTTGGGACCCTCTCTGGATATAATAGCTGATCTTACTTAGGGCACCCACAACTTACCTATAACTCCCAGCTCCAGATTTATACATTCTCATTCCCTATAACCACTTCCTGCCACTACACAAATAATTGTAAGAGCACTCTTATATCTCTACATAAACAATTATACTACAAAACATTGCTATATAGTTTATGGGTATAGCTCCTTCATTGCTCTAGCTACACATCTTTTAATTGCTTCGATAACAATTACTTTTATATATTGCTCCTTAGGAGCACAGAATTGATACCTAAAATTGTAACCTAACTATTACTTTGTTATTCAAGAAGAGTGTATATGTTATTTCTATGCGAATATTGTCAATGGACGAATCATTGCTGTATCATTTCTCTTGACTTCAATAAAAAATAGTTTAAAAAAAAAAAAATAATTATTATCTAAAGTACAAAAACAAACAAACACTAAATTACAGAAAATAATAAAATAATTACAAGATTTTTAATTAACTAACTAATTACACCTAATCTAATCCCCTAACAAATAAAAAAGCCCCCCAAAATAAAAAAGCCCTACCCTACACTAAATTACAAATAGCCCTTAAAAGGGCCTTTTGCGGGGCATTGCCCCAAAGTAATCAGCTCTTTTACCTGTAAAAAAAGAATTACAACTCCCAACATTAAAACCCACAACCCACACAACCAACCCTACTCTAAAACCCACCCAATCCCGCCTTAAAAAAAACCTAACACTAACCCCTTGAAGATCACCCTACCTTGAGAAGTCTGCACCCAACCGGGCTGAAGTCCTCCATGAAGCCGGCAGAAGTGGTCCTCCAGATGGGCAGAAGTGGTCCTCCAGACGGGCAGAAGTCTTCATCCAGGCGGCATCTTCTATCTTCATCCATCCGGCATGGAGTGGCTCCATCTTCAAGACATCTGATGCGGAGCATCCTCTTCTTTCGATGTCTTCTTGCTGAATGAATGTTCCTTTAAATGACGTCATCCAAGATGGTGTCCCTTGAATTCCGATTGGCTGATAGAATCAGCCAATCGGAATTAAGGTAGGAAAAATCCCATTGGCTGATGCAATCAGCCAATAGGATTGAGCTTGCATTCTATTGGCTGTTCCAATCGGCCAATAGAATGTGAGCTCAATCCTATTGGCTGATTGGATCAGCCAATAGGATTGAACTTCAATCCTATTTGCTGATTGCATCAGCCAACAGGATTTTTCCTACCTTAATTCCGATTGGCTGATAGAATTCTATCAGCCAATCGGAATTCAAGGGACGTCATCTTGGATGATGTCATTTAAAGGATTATTCATTCAGCAAGAAGACATCAAAAGAAGAGGATGCTCCGCGTTGGATGTCTTGAAGATGGAGTCGCTCCACGCTGGATGGATGAAGATAGAAGATGCCGCCTGGATGAAGACTTTTGCCTGTCTGGAGGACCACTTCTGCCCATCTGGAGGACCACTTCTGCCGGCTTCGTGGAGGACTTCGGCCCGGTTGGGTGAAGACTTCTCAAGCTAGGGTGATCTTCAAGGGGTTAGTGTTAGGTTTTTTAAGGGGGAATTGGGTGGGTTTTAGAGTAGGGTTGGTTGGGTGGGTGGTGGGTTTAAATGTTGAGTGGGGGTTGTAATTTTTTTTACAGGTTAAAGAGCCAATTACTTTGGGGCAATGCCCCGCAAAAGGCCCTTTTAAGGGCTATTTGTAATTTAGTGTAGGGTAGGGTTTTTTTATTTTGGGGGGCTTTTTTATTTTAGGGGGATTAGATTAGGTGTAATTAGTTTAAAAATCTTGTAATTATTTTCTGTAATTTAGTGGGGGGGGGGTTTGTACTTTCGATAATTTTATTTAATTTTATTTAATTGTAGTTAATTTAGGGAATTAATTTAATTATAGTGTTAGGTGTAATTGTAACTTAGGTTAGGTATTATTTTACAGGTATATTTGTATTTATTTTAACTAGGAAGTTATTAAATAATTAATAATTATTTAATAACTATTGTACCTAGTTAAAATAAATACAAACTTGCCTGTAAAATAAAAATAAACCCTAAGATAGCTACAATGTAACTATTAGTTATATTGTGGCTAGCTTAGGGTTTATTTTATAGGTAAGTATTTAGTTTTAAATAGGAATAATTTAGTTAATGCTAGGAATATTTATTTAGATTTATTTAAATTATATTAAAGTTAGGGGGTGTTAGGGTTAGACTTAGGTTTAGGGGTTAATAAATTTAATATAGTGGCGGCGGTGTGGGGGGGGCAGATTAGGGGTTAATAAATTTAATAAATTTAATATAGTGGCGGCGGTATAGGGGGGGCAGATTAGGGGTTAATAAGTATAATGTAGGTGACGGTGGGCTCCGGGAGCAGCGGTTTAGGTGTTAAACAATTTATTTAGTTGCGGTGGGCTCCGGGAGTGGTGGTTTAGGGGCTAATACATTTATTAGAGTTGCGGCGGGGTCTGTGAGCGGTGGTATAGGGGGTAAACAGTATAGTATAGTGTGGGTGTTTAGTGACAGGGTACCACGAAAGCTGTAAAAAAGCGGAAGAGCAGTGAGATTGATGACTGTTAGTTAGCAATAGTCTGCTGCTCATCACACCGTACTTGGTGCGCGGCTTTCTGACAGCTTTTTTGGTAACTTTGGAGAACGTATTCAGGTCCGCAATGTTAGGCGATCTTAGGTGAGCGTATTGGTGCCGGCGAATGCAAGATAGTTGACGCTTTGATAAATAGATGCCATTGGGTGAGCCAATTAGATTATGCATATATGTGCAGCCACCAATCAGTATCTCCTGGTATCAAGAGAACAAAGCAAATCAGATAATAGAAGTAAATGGAAAATTATTTAAAATCACATGCTCTATCTGAGGTGTAAAATAAAAAATTGGGGTTTCACGTCCCTTTAATATTATCCAGATTTTTCCTGATAGCCTCTAGTGATAACCCAATTATTGGTATTGGCTTCTATGTTCTAATTTGTTTTAAATTATCTCCTATTGGTTCCTCTCTTGTGTATACTGAAGAAAAGAGTTGCTTTAGCCATTTATATACTTAAAAAACCTTTTAGCGTTTGACTTAGAATTCTTTGTAATTAATCTTTCATTTTCAATTTTGGCTAATGTGACTGCTTTTTGTGCCGGCTTTTATAAATTCCTTACATATTTGGAATGTCCAATCTGTACTATTTTTTTAAATAATTTAAATGCTATGTATTGTCCCCTAAAATCTCTTTTAACACATTTTATTTAGCCACATTGGCTTGAATTTATTTATTTTACTTTTACAAACATGTGGTATGTGTTGTGTTTATTTGTTTAACAATTTTTTAAATGTTATGCATTTATCCTCTGTGTTTTTATTTAAGAATGATTTTTCCCAATTTATGCTATTTAATGATTTTCTTAAATCATTGAATTTTGCTTTCTTAAAAGTCTTGGTTGAACCACTGAAACACTGCTTATGGAAAGTGATTTTTAACATGACCATGATTTGATCACTGTTACTAAAATCTTTGATTTCTATGTTTGATATTATTTCTGTATATATTTATAGCACTAAAACCAATATAGCTGTATTCCTATTTTATTCCTAGTTGGCTCCTCTATTAATTGTGTGAAATCATATTTGAGAACTTGTAAGAATCTATCTCCCTTAGCTGTATTTCTAGTTTCATTGGCCCACTTTATTTAGGTGTAGTTAAAATCTCCCATAATTACAGCACTGTTATTATTAGCAGCCTTTCCTATTGGCATTAGCAGTTAGTTTCCTCCATGTCAGTAATGTTGGGGGATTTTTTCCCCCACTCTTTATTTCAACCCACATTGTCTCTACAATATCACCTATATCATCATCATACATTTGAAGTTGATTTTGGGGGGGGGTCAATGCCCAGAGTGTCCTTTTGGACTAGCCACCATTGCTGGTGTGGCTGGTGAAGCTGGAAAGACCTTCTAATGAATGTCACCCACTGAATATGTCAATAGTTTGTAATTTATGATTCAATAATTGGTTAACTATTTTAAGTTTTCAAGCTATTTGGTGATGGTCATATTGTTCGTTAAAATTTGATGAGCCAACTCAAATTGCTTTAATACCTTTGGTTTACTGGTTTGAATCCTAATAAGCTGGAGTTAGATTTTCATCCTTCCATCTTTGATAAATTGAGTACCTTTAATTAGGGGATTATTTATCAGATGCAGGTTGAAATGTAAAATATTAGCATGCGAGTAAAAGGCTCATCCTCGCTGGAGGTCAGAAAGGACAGCACAGCCTCACTAACTCCCATTCCCCATAAACTTCTATGGGGCTGTCTACAAATGTCTCTTTTAAAATTCGCAAATGTGGTAACCCGAAGATGCATTAAGAGAAATTGAATTACCTATGTTCTTCACTTAGGTGAAAATGTTATTTTTACACACACACACATATTTAATATATATATTATAGATACGTCGGCGTGAGTCTATGATGCTCACGGAGCTGATTTGGATTGCAGTGGTTTGGCGGTAAATATTTTGTGTATTTTATGTATTTAAGGAATGCCGATTTTAATGTTTGTTAGGAGGTTGAGGTGCTTAGTTGTACTTTTTAAGGTGACATTTGACAAAGGCACAAGATATGTGCCGAAATGTTATGTCTTTTTAATCATATGTATTAAAGGATGCTTTTAATTCATAAAGCCCAGTGAGTGCCTGCTTTTTTTCTGGACATTTTATATATATATATATATATATATATATATATATATATATATATATATATCTTAGCTTTTATTCATCCATATTCATAAAAAATCCAATTATAATGGGATTTTTATGGATTTGGATGAATAAAAGCTAAGTTTTATACTAAAATCCAGTGAGTCCTTTCTTGAATAAGCTGTTTATACTACCTTTGACTTAGCACCCTGGTATATGTCACTAAATTTGAATACAGGAGTGCAGATCCTTTTTGGAACTTTGTATATATATGAAGTTATATAAAATATACAACAAGAAATATTGTGGCACTCAAAACAAGGCTATAATTATTATATTAGGAAAATGTGCATGCAGTCACAAAAATATTTAAATACACCAGATTGAGAGAGGGCTAATGAATGTTTACACAAAAGCCAAAGTGTGGCACAGGTTGCACCAAAAACCAACATTTTTATTAATTGCAGTTTAACCAATGTTCAGTGAAATACTTAGATTGGAGCAATGTGATATGCTGCCTTGATATTCCAAAGTAATACACACAGAGCTAAGACATGGTATAAAATACAAAAAGTAAAGGTCTGGTAAAACACTTGCAATAAACACAAAATTTGCAGTAAAGGCTGGAAAATGTCCACAGTTGAAAAAGTCACTGAGGGGAATTCTAGGGTGCTCTTAGTGCTATCACACACACCAACAATGATTTCCCAGACTGAAAACAAGTAGTGAAAACTTCCAGGCAAAACTTAAGAGCACTTAGTGCAAAAGCACGCTCAATGCCCAGTGTCTGGAAAACAAGTGACAGACCGCTCATGCGGGACAAGCTTTACCTAGGAAACTTCGGATATTAGGATAACCAATACTGATGCCTCTATCTAGAGGTCTGCTTCAGGGTTCCAATCCAGATAACAAAGCGTCCACCTGCAAATACTCTGTGCGAAGACTTGTGTCAAATGATTCTGCTCACCTTGCAGGTCTAGTCTCAGCTATGCCTAAACTGCAGCTGCCGGACATGTGAACTCCAACAGACATGGAGGGCCTGGTTAGTTTCAAACAATGCAGCAAACAGACAACCAACTGTGAAAGTGATGACGCGTTTCGCCCATCCCCTTAATGGGCCGTCTGCGGGGCTTTGTCAAATGACGCAAGGTTTCCCTTAGTGGCTCCTTATATTGATCCAACCTTTTCATCTGTTGTTTATATGACAGTGAGGGAAAAAGCTGGTGAGACTTCCAAAACTTTAAATTAACAATACATTGTTACTGAAACAGACTTACGGAGCTTACATTTCAGAGGGCAACATTGTTTCATTTTAAATGCACAATAATATTTTTAAGAACAAATACTGTGTAACTTTTTGATAGAATGCTTCAGACAAAATAAAACTATATAAGAAGAGTACATTTTACATGGTAAGAATATCTGAGCAGTGGCATATTTAAATGTCAGAAATTAACATGGCCTTTACAAAAAAACTAGCAAATTCTAATTTTTCATTTAGACCCATTGGTGAAAGAGGGTTGAGGACATACATCCACTTTGATTCTTTCTGAAGTAGAACCTTATGCACCTCTCCACCCCTTCTATTAGATTTCACTTGCTCAATGCCTATTACTTTCAACCCACCATAGCTGCAACCATGTTTCTCTGCAAAGTATCTCCCTATGTGACTGTCTAGATTAGTGTATTTAATGTCATTCCTATGTTCCCGTACCCTTTCCTTGATGTAGAAACGGGGGCATGAACAGGATAACAGGTAGATCACCCCTGTGGAGTTACAGTTTATCCACTGTTTTATCTTGAATACATGGTTTTCTGTTGTACTAAAAGTTTTAGTTCTAACCATGCTGCTACAGTAGACACACTTTCCACAGGGGTGACTACCCACTCTAGGTCTACTGGCAGTTAGCCAGTTTTGCGGTGGGGTACCTTTTTCATATTCACTTTGTACCAAAAAATCTTTGAGGGTTAAAGCTCTCCTTGCTGTCATTTTTGGGGATTCAGAAATAATGCTTACCAGTGTTGAATCTGCCTATAAGACATGCCAATTTGCTTTCACTATTCTTTTTATCTTGTCCCAGTGGCTATTATATCTAGCAATAATCCTTAAAGTGTCATCTTCCTTCATTGGCTCTAAAAATAGGAGCTCCTGCCTAGAGCTTTTCCTTGCCCTGGTCCATGCGCATTTAACCTGTCTGTTGGAATAGTTCCTGTCTTTAAATCTTTGTGCCATAACCTTAGCATGCCTTTCAAACGATGCCTCCATAGAACAATTTCTGTAAGGCTTTGAGGAAAATTATATGGATCTCAGCTGCAGATCTGTACAATGTATCACCTTCTCTTAGGAATTTACTTGTATCACAGTGACCTGTATATCTCACTTTAAGAAATACATAATTGTCAGAATGTGAATTATTACTGAATGAAGATTACACCTACCAGTAGCAGTTTAGTATTGCTGGTGGTGAAACATTAAATGTAACAAAGGAAGAGGTTTCAGGTAGTAACACTGTTACCTTACTACCAATGACAATCTAGACACAAAGTAGTGATATAGGGCTTCACTATATAAAATACCTGAGTAGTCCGGAACTCAAGGAAATATAGCAGAGCAAGGTTTGATCTAAACTCAATTATCTGAATTTCCGTATTGTGTCCAGAGACATAGCAGAGCGGAGAAAATGCTGGGTTATTATCAGGCAGCAATATGGAGATTCTGTCGATAGGCTATGACAGCGTGTACAGGAGGATCAGCTGAAAAGTACCTTACGTAACTCCAAGTTATTGACATAAGAGCTGAGTCCGTAGTTCTCCGGTAATGCGTACTATTCACACAGAAGGCTCAGATGAAAAGGGAGGAGCTAGGAGGAATGGAATAGCGAAATCCCGTAGTGTGTTGTAAGTATCTGAATCCAACAATTAGGTATAAATCTGTTGCTGCTTGTTACAGCTTGATGGGAGGAATAGTCCCAGATCAGTTAAGAGTTTACAAAAAGCAATTCTGCAGTCGGTACTGAAAAGGTTATTAGATTTGACAGGAATGTACATATAGACAGCAGTTGAAACTGTAGAGGAGTATAATTCCACGGTAAGTAAAGGAATAGGAGCCTTCTAATCCAAGAAGTTATTAGCAAATAATTTGATGCATGCAGACTCAGAGCAAAGCTAGGTTGAATCAATAAAACTTGCTAAGCACCTGTTTGCAGGTGTGATGAAGCTCTTAAAGGAGAAGGAGGATGGTCTAAGGAAGAATCATGACATGACCCCCCCCCCTCAAACAAGCTGTCCCACAGCTTGAGGACGAGGACGATCCAGAAAGCGTCAATTAAATATATCTATCAATCTTGGAGCGTGGATATTAGTGGATGGTTCCCATGAATCATCTTGACCGGTATAACCCTTCCATCATACCAAATATTGTAATTGCCCTCTGCAAAATCTTGAGTCCAATAAAGTCTGTACCTCAGATTCATCAGGCAAATCCTGTACTGGCCCAGGAGGAAAAACAAGATTAGAGTCCCTCATGCGTTTAGCTGGTTTTAGCAAGGACACATGAAAAGTTGGATGGATATGCATGTTTGGTGGTAATTCAAGAGTGACTGCGTTGTCATTGATTATTCTAATAATGGGGAATGGACCTATGAACCTCCTACCCAGCTTTCTACAGGGTACCTGCAATTTTAAGTTTCTGGTCGACAACCACACTAGGTCACCAATGCTATATTTATGGGGGTGTACGACGTCTCAAGTCACAATACTTCTTTTGGTTGGATTGAGCATGAGAAATATTGTCACAAAGTTTCTTGAAGACCTCTGAGAGAGAATTAGACAGATGGTCTACCTGAGGTGAGGCTGATATAATACCTGGAGCGAAAGTTAAAGTTGGTTAGTAACCGTAGTTAGCATAGAATGGTGTCATCTTAGTTGTGGAATTAATTGAGTCATTGAAAACATATTCTGCCATAGGTAAATATTTCATCCAGTCTGACTGATGATGTGAACAATAGCAACAGAGATATTGTTCGAGCCATTGGATCAGGCGTTCAGATTGTCCATTGGTCTGGGGATGGAAGGATGTGGTGAAGCGATGATCGATTTGTAGTAATTTGCAGAGATGTGTCCAAAAAATGTGAGGTGAACTGGGTACCTCTGTCTGAAATCAATGTTGGTGGTATTCCGTGTAACTTGACTATGTGATTTAGAAACAGGACAGCTGTTTCAGTTGAGGAAGGTAATTTGTGGTATGGGATGAAATGGACCATTTTTGTTAGGAGATCAGTGACTACTAAAATTGTATTTTGTTTTTTTGAGACTGGTAGTTTGACGATAAAATCCATGGCCACCTGTTGCCAAGGTCTTTCAGAACTCTTAATTGGCATAAGACTGTGCAATTTTGTATGTAATCTGTTACGCTTGTTTTCAATCCAGGCCACCAAAATTCTCTTGAGATCTTTTCCAAGGTTCATCTGACACCTTGGTGACCAGAAAGCGGAGAATCATGGAATATCTGTAATATAATAGGTCTTAAATCACTTGGTATATAGAGCTGTTCATTGTAGTAATATAACCCGTTGGGCTTTTGGATGAGGCTCTTAAGGGGAAGTCCTATGTCTGTAGTTAAGGATTTCTTTTGTTTTATTGTGAAGTCTGCTGTTAATCCTATGAAGTGTTCACTAGGTATAATGTTCTTAGGTTCATTTTAAGGTGTCAGCCTTACCATTTTGTTAGTGGGATGGTAGATAATGTTGTAGTTGAACCTGGCAAAGTAGAGGCTCCACCTAACTTGCCTTGAGGATAGGGTTTTGTTATTTTGAAAAAACTCTAGATTTTTATGATCGGTATATATAATTATGTTCTGTATATATAATTATGTTCCGTACCTTCCAGAAGATGCCTCCAATGTACCAGTGAGCGTTTTATTGCTAGTAGTTCCTTTTCATCTATTGGATAGTTCATATCGGAACTGTTCATGACTTTGGAGAAAAAAGCAATAGGGTGGATAGCTGTTGAGATAGCCTCCCGTTGAGATAGGATCACTCTTATTGCAAAATTGGATGAATCGACTTTCAATATATATTGCAAACTTGGGTTGGGAAAACGTAAAATGGGAGCACTTGTAAATCTTGCCTTTAAATCATTGAATGCTATATCTGCTTTGGTATTCCACTAGAAGGTAGTAGAACCAGTGAGAGAAGTGAGTAGTTTAGCAATCCTTAAGAAGTTCCTAATAAACTTTCGGTAGTAATTTGTGAATCCTAAAAACCGTTGTAGATCTTTCTTAGATTCTGGTTTTGCCCAATCTTTCACAGTTTGTATCTTATTTTAATCCATTTGTATTCTTGCAGGACTGATGTGATAACCCAGGAATGATATCTCATTGGTATGGAATACACACTTTTCTGGTTTGGCGTACAACTGATGTGTACGCAATCTGGACAGGACCCATCTTACGTGTTTGACGTGATCTGTTAGGTTGTTAGAGTATGTTGTCGAGATAGATCACAATACATACATCTAATAGGTCTCTGAATACATCATTTATGAAGTATTGGAAAGTTGCGGGGGTGTTTCACAACCCGAATGGCATAACCAAGTACTCATAGAGACCATGAGGCCTATCTCGCCTGACATCACCTAACATCGCGGCCATGGACCTGAATACGCTCTCCATATTTAACGAAAAAGCTGTCAAAAAGCCGTGCACAAAGTACGGGGTGATGAGCAGCGAACTGTTGTTAACTAACAGTCATCGATCTTGCTGCTATTCGGCTTTTTCACAGCTTTATTTATACCCTGTTACTAAGAACCGCCACTATACTAAAATGTTTAACCCCTATCCCGCCGCTTCCAGAACCCTTCGCAACTAAATAAAGTTATTAACCCCTATCACGCTGCTTCCGGAGCCCACCGCAACTCTAATAAACTTATTAACCCCTATTCCGCCGTTCCCCAACACCGCCGCAAAAAAACTAAATATATTAACCCCTATCCCTCCGCTCCCGGAGCCCACTACAACTCTAATAAAGGTATTAACCCCTATCCCGCCGCTCCTGGAGTCCACCATAACTAAATAAATGTATTGACCCCTAAACCCCTGGCCTCCCACATTGCCAACACTAACTAAACCTATTAACCCCTAAACCGCCATTCCCAAACATCACCAACACTAACTAAACCTATTAACCCCTAAACCACCAACCCCCTACATTGCCATAAACTAAATTAACCTATTAACCCCTAAACCTAACAACCCGCAATTGAGCTTTCATCCTATTGGCTGATCCAATCAGCCAATAGGATTTAGCTTGCATTCTATTGGCTGATTAGAACAGCCAGTAGGATGAAAGTTCAATGCTATTGGCTGATTGCAACAGCCAATAGGATTTTTTCAACCTTAATTCTGATTGGCTGATAGAAATCTATCAGCCAATCGGAATCTAAGGGATGCCATCTTGGATGACGTCATTTAAAGGGAAACTTCATTCGGAAGAATACGTCAATTGAAGAGGATGCTCCGCGCCGGATGTCTTGAAGATTTTAATATAAAGCGGGTTGTTAGGTTTAGAGGTTAATAGGTTTAGTAAGTGGTAGTGATGTGGGAGGCCAGGGGTTTAGGGGTTAATACATTTAGTTAGTTGCGGTGGGGTCCGGGAGTGGCGGAATAGGGGTTAATATATTTATTTAGTTGCGGCGGTGTTGGGGAGCGGCGGGATAGGGGTTAATAACATTATGTAGGTGGCGGGAGGGGCCGGGAGCAGCAGGATAGGGGTTAATAACTTTATTTAGGTGTGGCGGGCTCCGGGAGTGGCGGGATAATATATATTATGTAGGTAGCGGCGATGTAGGGGGCGGCAGATTAGGGGTGTATAGACTCGGCGAACATGTTAGGGTGTTAGGTGTAAACATAACTTGTATTCTCCCATAAGAATCAATGGGGTATCGGGCAGCAGCGAACATAAACTTTCGCTGCTTTCAGACTCCCATTGATTCCTATGGCATCCGCGGCCTCCAGGGTGGCAGATTGAAAAGCAGGTACGCTGTGCTGGAATAGTGGCGAGCATACCTGTTAGATATTTGTTAAGTTGAAAAAGTTGTCAGATAGTGCTGAATTTGTATTCGGAACATCTGTAATTACGTAAGCATCGATCTGTGTCGGACTGAGACTGGTGGATTGTATGTTACGTCACAAATTTCAACTTTTGCCGGTCTGTAGGCTTTGATAAATAAGGGGAATCAGGCTCGCCACAATTACGCTTCGGAATTCCAGCGTATTTGCGGCTGACAGCTTGATAAATACGCCTCCATATCTTGTCCTGAAGGCAGTCAGCCATTCGTCCCCTTCTCTGATACGTACCAAATTATACGCCCCACGGAGATCCAATTCTGTAAATATTTTAGCTTGATGTAGCCTTTCTATGAGTTCGGGAATCAGTGGTAAGGGGTACCTATTTTTAATTGTTTTCTTGTTGAGCTCTCTATAATCGATAATAGGCCTAAGTGTTGAATCCTTGTTCCTGACGAAAACATGCAAGCTCCAGCAGGGAAGGTAGATGGTCTTATAAATCCTTTGCGTAGGTTTTCGTCAAGGTAGTTCTTTAAATGTTCCAGTTCTGGTTGGCTCAAAGGGTATAGATGTCCATAAGGAACTACAGATCCTGGTTGTAAATCTATGGGGCAGTCATAGACTCAATGTGGGGGAAGCGATTCAGCCACTTTTTTACTGAAGACGTCAGAGAAATCTGCGTAGTATTCTGGTAAATTAAAAGTTGGGTCTGTTATCTGAAGTATATGATCTTGGTAAGGGTAGCAAGTGTTTAAACAATACTCAGAAGTGAGGTCAACCTTTACATTCTTCCAATCGATTATGGACTGATGGAGTTGGAGCCAATTCAAACCTAAAATGATCAGGAATAATGGTGATGGCAGTACATCAAAACGTATATGTTCGGTATGACCTGAGGGTGTTTGTACTAATATAGGTATTGTTTGGTGTGTGATAGGACCTGTAATTATACTAGAGCCGTCAATAACACAAATGGAGACAGGTTTATGCTTGCACACCAAAGGTATTTTATTTTTAACAATTCACGATTGCCTCAGTAGTCAGTCTGTTTTGATCCCACTGTAATAGTAAAGAAATATGGCAATAAGTGGGATTTCCCAATACTGGGTGAGAAGAGTGTAAATGTAAACACTTACATTTCTTTGATTTTTGGAGTATGGGGCATTCCTTGACAACGTGATTAGGGTTTGCACAATACATGCATAATTGATGTACCCTTCTTCCATTCCTTTCTTCAGGACTGATGGGTCCTCTGATGACTCCAATCTCCATGGCTTCTACTGTGGTTTTACTAGTAGGGAATGATTGGTTTGAGCTTCTGTATGGAACATCAGTTACGCATTTTTCAGTCTTCCTTTCACGAAGTCTGCGATCAATTTGGATGACTAACTTCATCAATGCTCCTAGGGTACCAGGTAGGTCCGTACGTGCCAATTCATCCTTTATGGGATCCGATAGGCCCAACCTAAACTGGTTCCTTAGGGCTATTGCATTCCATTGGGAATCGGATGAGTATTGTTTGAAATCTGTAATATAGTCTTCAACAGGGCGATGACTTTGTTTCAGACTACGCATATTTGATTCAGCAGTTAATTGCTGGTTGTTATCCTGGTATAGTTTATCCATGGTGGCAATGAATTGATCCAAGGATGATAGAATGGGGTCATTTGACTCATAGCAGGTGTCTGCCCAAACTCTGGGTTCGCCCCTCAGGAATGAGACAATTGTTAATACCTTAATACTTGTAAAAATCAAAAGTAGGCCCAGCACTCACCATCTAATCTTAGGTGCACGCTACCAGGGTCTTTGCACTAACCCCATACATAAATAGCAAAAGAAGGAAGGGTAGCAGCACCAAATGTTGAAGTTTAACAGCTTTTAATGCAGAGACATGCAAAAAACAAACAACGTTTCGGTCAGCACCTGACCTTAATCATGTTGTAATCATGTTGATACAACATGATTAAGGTCAGGTGCTGACCAAAACGTCATTTGTTTTTTGCATGTCTCTGCATATAAAGCTGTTAAACTTCAACATTTGGTGCTGCTACCCTTCCTTCTTTTGCTAATACCTTGCTAATACTTTCGGTATTGTATGTCCTGGGTTTCAGCTTGAACAATAAACTACAAGCATTTTTGAACTGCTGATAAGTCTTCCTGTTCCCAGAGAATGGTTCTGGTAAGGAGACCTGTGGTTCTGGAGTGGTTTCAAATTGATTGCTTTTCTCTGTCAAAGAGTCCTTTATGATACTACGCAAAGTCTGGTTCTCAACTTGGAGTTCCCTTAATCCTTGTCCAAGTTGATCTACCCTTTAGGATAGATTGTAAACAATCTGAGGGAGATCTGCTGGTTCCATAATATATGGGCTTAGTAATTATGTAAGGCTTTGAGGAAAATTATATGGATCTCAGCTGCAGATCTGTACAATGTATCACCTTCTCTTTGGAATTTACTTGTATCACAGTGACCTGTATATCTCACTTTAAGAAATACACAATTGTTAGAATGTGAATTAATTCTGAATGAAGATTACACCGACCAGTAGCAGTTTACTATTGCTGGTGGTGAAACATTAAATGTAACAAAGGAAGAGGTTTCAGGTAGTAACATTGTTACCTTACTGTCAATGACAATCTAGACACAAAGTAGTGATATAGGGCTTCACTATATAAAATACCTGAGTAGTCCGGAACTCAAGGAAAAATAGCAGAGCAAGGTTTGATCTAAACTCAATTATCTGAATTTCCGTATTGTGTCCAGAGACATAGCAGAGCGGAGAAAACGCTGGGTTATTATCAAGCAGCAATATGGAGATTCTGTCGATAGGCTATGACAGCGTGCACAGGACGATCAGCTGTAAAGTACCTTACGTAACTTCAAGTTATTGACGTAAGAGCTGAGTCCGTAGTTCTCCGGTAATGCGTACTATTCACACAGAAAGCTCAGATGATGAGGGAGGAGCTAGGAGGAACGGAATAGCAAAATCCCGTAGTGAGTTGTAAGTAGCTGAATCCAACAATTAGATTTGACAGGAATGTACGTATAGACAACAGTTGAAACTGTAGAGGAGTATAATTCCACGGTAAGTAGAGGAATAGGAGACTTGTAATCCAAGAAGTTGTTAGCAAACAATTTTATGTGTGTAGACTCAGAGCAAAGCTAGAGTGAATCAATCAAAATTACTAAGCACCTGTTTGCAGGTGTGATGAATCTCTTAAAGGAGAAGGGGGATGGTCTAAGGAAGGATCATGACAATTTTGTTTTAATCTTAGAAATTGCCCAGTCGGGATACTATCCTTCAGTATCTGAGGATGATGGCTCTGTGCATGCAGCAGAGTATTTGTAGCCGTGGTTTTCCTAAAGACCTCAGTGATGAGGCCATTGTTGTGCATTTCAATTAGGAGGTCAAGAAAAGAAGCTTCAACATCCTTGACCTCATAGGTTAAAAAGATGTTGAGGAAGTTGGCATTCAATAAGTCTACAAAAGACTTAACCTCTTCTACACTTCTTCCCTCCCAAAGGATAAACACATCATCTACATATCTTATCCACAGTGCCATGTGTGCCTCAACCCACTCAATTAGCTTGGAAAAATCTTTGAAATGCTCCCAGTACCCTAGGTGCAAGCAAGCATAGGTTGGGGCACATGTGGCACCCATGGCTGTACCTCTTTCCTGACGGTAAAGCTTACCATCAAAAATTATATATATATATATATATATATAAAAGTAAAAATATAAATGTGTGGTGGTGCACAAATAACTCAACTTTCCATTGCTTTAAGACTGTGCTAGCTGTCCCAATTAATATACAAATGCAACTTGAGAAGAAAGGATTGAACATATATCTAAGTCAATCAAAGCGGGACACTGGCTGCACCAAAAGTCTATCAAAAGCCTTTATTATCATAAACTCAAACAGTTTTAACAGGCCGTCTACCCTCCACCCTATTCCTAAAACCGTGCAACTACACCCTAATTAATTACATAAACATTAGAACAAGCCAGCCGGCTGACAAGATGCAACAGTAACAAAATATTTCAGATGTGATGTTATGCGACCATGAAAATATGAACTGTGTCAAAATTGACTTCCATATAGTCCATTTAAATTTACACGGGCCCCAAAAATTTCAATTATCCTGCTTATTATGCTTATTATGGATTGATAAAAGTCAGGCACTTAGTGTTGAGAACACGCTCTGGTAAGTTTAATTCCTCCAGGTATCAATGCAATATGGTAACACCTTTCTGCTGTTCATAGTTTACTTTCGGCTTCTTCACTTGCTCACCGCCATGTACACTTCAGTGTTGTTGTTCAAATTCAAATTCCGCTGGCTCGTGAACAGCTGTGAATTTGAACAACAACGCTGAAGTGTACATGGCAGTGAACAAGTGAAGAAGCCGAAAGTAAACTATGAACTGTTCAGGTTGATCCAACTGGAAAGCAGGTACAGCTGATATTATTCCTGTATAAGGCTGGATAGTCTTGCGGTGGACGGCCTGGTCTGTCCTGCCATAGTACATTGTGCGTTGTTTATCCTAATGATTCAGTTGCCGATGGAGCCAGTTATATGCACAGCATAAAAGCACAGCAGAAAGGTGTTACCATATTGCATTGATACCTGGAGGAATTAAACTTACCAGAGCGTGTTCTCAACACTAAGTGCCTGGACTTTTATCAATCCATAATAAGCAGGATAATTGCAATTTTTGGGGCCCCGTGTAAATTTAAATGGACTATATGGAATTCAATTTTGACACACAGTTCATATTTTCATGGTCGCATAACATCACAGCTGAAATATTTTGTTACTGTTGCATCTTGTCAGCCGGCCGGCTTGTTCTAATGTTTATGTAATTCTTTAGGGTGTAGTTGCATGGTTTTAGGAATAGGGTGGAGGGTAGACGGCCTGTTAAAACTGTTTGAGTTTATGATAATAAAGGCTTTTGATAGACTTTTGGTGCAGCCAGTGACCCGCTTTGATTGACTTAGATATATGTTCAATCCTTTCTTCCCAAGTTGCATTTGTATATATATATATATATATATATATATATATATATATATATATATGTACACACACACATTTGTGTGTATATATGTATGTATACCTGTTTATACACACATACAAATGTATATATACTTCGGAGCCCAATCAAACACCTATCAAATACCACTTTTAAACTCCTTTTATATATTTATTTACCTTACATAAAATTAGTTGATTCCTTAGTCTCCCTTTTTTTCTTCAAAAGAATTTGGCAACACAAAGCATTTTTTTTTAAACCGGTCTACTGGTCTGTGTTCTTGCTAATAAATGTTGCATATGTTTTAGACAAATTGTTAGCCATTTTCTAAAAATATCAGCCTCTTTATACTTGTCCCTTAAAGACTCCATAATATGTTTTAATATCCATTTTTCAATGTGTATAGTAGAGGTAATTAGAAGATGAGCTCCCATTAGTACTTCCCTGCACCCTTAAAGGGACATTAAACCCCCTAAAAAATTATTTAGTGATTCAGATAGATGGGCCTATCTATTAAGCTCTGTATGGAGCTTGAGGGCTCGTGTTTCTGGTGAGCCTGTAGGCTCGCCAGAAACACCATAATTCCACCATAAAAACACCATAATTCCTGCTCTGATGAGGCGGACAGGAATCGCCAGAATTAAAGCCGATCGAGTACGATCGGGTTGATTGACGCCCTCCTGCTGGCGGGCGATTGTCCATGAATCTTCAGGGGGCGACGTTGCACCAGCAGCACACAAGAGCTCAATTAACAAAACTGGACTATACAGGCTAAACAAACCTGTTAGTCTTAAAGAAATGCTTTTATTGCACTGTGAACAATGTATTGTAGTAATTAATTCGGTAAATTACTGGAACTTATAATTGAAAAAGAATTTGTGTCATCAAATTTAAAATATAACCTTTATTAGTTTTATTTATAACAAAGACAGCATAAATTGTGTGTGTATGCTACCCTGGAGAGAGTTAAAAGCACACTCTCTGTTGATTGTATGATACTTAGCTTGTATGATATCACTGATATAGAGTACTTGGTACCCCAGTTTTAAGAACAAGTTTAATATTCAAGGTATATCTGTTTATTTATCTATCTAAGGACTATGTGGCCTAATATCTTGCCTGTCCTTCAGATTTTCCCGTAGTGGGTATTGATATATGGTATACCTTTTATACTTGAACTTAATGGTCTTGGTAGATAAATAGGCTTATAAGGCACTATGAACATCAATGTCCAGTTATATAACCAGTATAGAGTGAGCTAATACCAATGTATACACTTGCAATAAAATATCTGTGGAGACTGGGAGGTCTGGGGGATTACCTATATGGCAGTCTCTCTATTGTATCACCAACACTTGATTATTGAGTTAACTTTGCAACTCTAACTGATATTAATGATTGTGCACATACTATTGCATGAAGGGTTAGGCTCGGATTTCAGCTAGTGTTAATTTAAAGCAGTCTGTGTCCTATTATATAGTCAAAATAAATGGCATTATAGCATCTTAATAGATTGTGGGAATTTTCAACCAGTCTGGAGCTATTTTAAAGTGACTTTGCAGACTAAAACTTTATTTTTGTGCTTAAATCGCTTGCAGACTTATTTTTTCTGTCACACTGTTTTTGCTCGAGTAGTGTTGCAGGGTTACTAGGTTACAACTTGTAATAGTTTGGCATTGTGTGTCTAGTGTTAAATTATCTTGGTAATGCCGCCTATAGATTATCCTGCTTATAGCATAATCAAAGATATTGTTGAGAAAGTGTTATCTTGAAACCTTATCCTCAAGATTTATATTACCTACACGTTGCCGTGTCGGATTATGTAGGTGCAGCGGTTAACCATTTTTCAAAAGCTATGGTAAGTAGTAATAGCTGCTACCTAGGCCTGTGAAAAACAGACTTGTTTTTTCTGTCACTCCTTTTTGACTAAAGTTATATTACAGCGTTACTAAGTTTCAGCTTGTAATAGTGTTACACTATGTGTCTAATTTTGTATTTATTTTAGTAATAACATCTATAAGTTGTATTACTTCTATGGTAGTATACGATATTGTATAGACACAATTGTCTCAGAACTTAATCCCCCAGATATTATATTACCCACACGTTATCGTATTATGATATGCAAGTGCAGCGGTTACCCATTTTTTTATATATACTGGGATAAATAGTAATAGCTACTGCCTAAGCCTGTGAAAAGCCACAGGTTACCAAGTACTAACTGAGAAGAGTTATTTAAGCTAAGATATTTTTACTAATTATTACAACAAGAGAGGCAGTTAAAAAAATAGCGAGGACCCCTGACGCAGCGTTTCTCTAACGCATCCTCAGAGGGGTTACCCGGGCCGGCACACTTCCGGAAGTATGTAGTATTCTAATGTCCCACCTCTAAAGTCTGATTGGTCAGGGACTACTGTTACTATTGGTAGAGCTTGTGTCAGTCTTAGAGTTAGTTCTGTCACGGAGGTTGCTATGGAGACGATGTGTAACCGCCATGGTTACTGGATAACAAAACAATCAAAAAATGTAATATGTTATTTGGAAAATGAATGCACCAGTGTTTAAAACTGCCTTATTCAATTCGTCCTGATTTTCATTTAACTTTATTTAGGTATATATTAGTATTTTTTCTTATAGGGAAAAACCGGAACTATTTGTTTGGATGTAACACCATAAGGCAGTTTTAAACACTGGTGCATTCATTTTCCAAATAACATATTACATTTTTTGATTGTTTTGTTATCCAGTAACCATGGCGGTTACACATCGTCTCCATAGCAACCTCCGTGACAGAACTAACTCTAAGACTGACACAAGCTCTACCAATAGTAACAGTAGTCCCTGACCAATCAGACTTTAGAGGTGGGACATTAGAATACTACATACTTCCGGAAGTGTGCCGGCCCGGGTAACCCCTCTGAGGATGCGTTAGAGAAACGCTGCGTCAGGGGTCCTCGCTATTTTTTTAACTGCCTCTCTTGTTGTAATAATTAGTAAAAATATCTTAGCTTAAATAACTCTTCTCAGTTAGTACTTGGTAACCTGTGGCTTTTCACAGGCTTAGGCAGTAGCTATTACTATTTATCCCAGTATATATAAAAAAATGGGTAACCGCTGCACTTGCATATCATAATACGATAACGTGTGGGTAATATAATATCTGGGGGATTAAGTTCTGAGACAATTGTGTCTATACAATATCGTATACTACCATAGAAGTAATACAACTTATAGATGTTATTACTAAAATAAATACAAAATTAGACACATAGTGTAACACTATTACAAGCTGAAACTTAGTAACGCTGTAATATAACTTTAGTCAAAAAGGAGTGACAGAAAAAACAAGTCTGTTTTTCACAGGCCTAGGTAGCAGCTATTACTACTTACCATAGCTTTTGAAAAATGGTTAACCGCTGCACCTACATAATCCGACACGGCAACGTGTAGGTAATATAAATCTTGAGGATAAGGTTTCAAGATAACACTTTCTCAACAATATCTTTGATTATGCTATAAGCAGGATAATCTATAGGCGGCATTACCAAGATAATTTAACACTAGACACACAATGCCAAACTATTACAAGTTGTAACCTAGTAACCCTGCAACACTACTCGAGCAAAAACAGTGTGACAGAAAAAATAAGTCTGCAAGCGATTTAAGCACAAAAATAAAGTTTTAGTCTGCAAAGTCACTTTAAAATAGCTCCAGACTGGTTGAAAATTCCCACAATCTATTAAGATGCTATAATGCCATTTATTTTGACTATATAATAGGACACAGACTGCTTTAAATTAACACTAGCTGAAATCCGAGCCTAACCCTTCATGCAATAGTATGTGCACAATCATTAATATCAGTTAGAGTTGCAAAGTTAACTCAATAATCAAGTGTTGGTGATACAATAGAGAGACTGCCATATAGGTAATCCCCCAGACCTCCCAGTCTCCACAGATATTTTATTGCAAGTGTATACATTGGTATTAGCTCACTCTATACTGGTTATATAACTGGACATTGATGTTCATAGTGCCTTATAAGCCTATTTATCTACCAAGACCATTAAGTTCAAGTATAAAAGGTATACCATATATCAATACCCACTACGGGAAAATCTGAAGGACAGGCAAGATATTAGGCCACATAGTCCTTAGATAGATAAATAAACAGATATACCTTGAATATTAAACTTGTTCTTAAAACTGGGGTACCAAGTACTCTATATCAGTGATATCATACAAGCTAAGTATCATACAATCAACAGAGAGTGTGCTTTTAACTCTCTCCAGGGTAGCATACACACACAATTTATGCTGTCTTTGTTATAAATAAAACTAATAAAGGTTATATTTTAAATTTGATGACACAAATTCTTTTTCAATTATAAGTTCCAGTAATTTACCGAATTAATTACTACAATACATTGTTCACAGTGCAATAAAAGCATTTCTTTAAGACTAACAGGTTTGTTTAGCCTGTATAGTCCAGTTTTGTTAATTGAGTATTTTATATGCTTATGCACTGCTCCTTAAGTGTTTAGGTATAACCCTTACAATTGCATTATTCAAAGCAAAAATTAAAGATAAGAAACAAAACACTTAGGCTGCTAATTTAAGTATAAAAAATAAAGGTTCAAAATCTTTTCCTTAACACGAGCACACAAGAGCTGCTGGTGCAATGCTGAATACGGAGAGCGTATTGCTCTCCGTATTCAGCAATGTCTGTCGGACCTGATCCGCACTGTCGGATCAGGTCCGACAGACATATGAAAAATAGGCCTCAGAGCATGCAATTTTAAGCAACTTTATAATTTACTCATGTTATAATTTTTTCTTTATTCTCTTGCTATCTTTATTTAAAAAGCAGGACTGTAAAGCTTAAGAGCCGGCAAATTTTTGGTTCAGGACCTAGGTTATATTTGCTTATTGGTTTGCCACCAATAAGCAAGCGCTATCAAGGGTGCTGAACCTAAAATAGGCTGGCTCCTAAGATTTAAATTCCTGCTTTTTAAATAAAGATAGCAAAAGAGCAAAGAAAATTTTATAGTAGGAGTAAATTAGAAAGTTACTTAAAATTGTATGCTCTATCTGAATGAAGAAATAAAAAATGTGGGTTTAGTATCCCTTTAACATTACTTTTATTAGCTCCTCCAAAATGTTATAGTCTAAAACCACACCTGGAGTTTCACCATTATTGTTGATATAAAATACTCTTTTAAAAAATAATATATATATATATATATATATATATCAAAGAGGAATGGATGGTTGTAGAATAGCGCCAAAAATTGTTTCTAGATCTAAAATATATATGCTTTTCATTGTTTCTGACTGCTGCCAACAAAGGGGTTCTCACTTTCACCATAGTGAGAGAAATTTGTTTGAAAAAGACTGTACAGGTGGTTGTTGTTAGCGCTTCCAGAGATAGATGCCAGCATATGTATCCACATGTGAAATTTAGATGTGGACAAATATATATTTCTTATGTTAGGTTAGTGTTCAAAATTAGCTATAAAAGCTATATTAATCTGCTCACCTGAGGAGTATGAAAAATGATCCAATATTGTTTATTTCCAGTAAAGAACCTCCAATCCTATGTAATAATAGCCTTTGGAGACTCGCACTTTTACAAAGCACTTCCGGGTTTTGGCCAATCTTAGTGACGTCAACTAAGATTGGCCGGAACCCGGAAGTGCTTTGTAAAAGTGCGAATCGCCAAAGGCTATTCTTACATAGGATTGGAGGTTGATTACTGGAAATAAACAATATTGAATTGTTTCTCATACTCCTCAGGTGAGCGGATTAATATAGCTTTTATAGCTAATTTTGAACACTAACCTAACATAAGAAATATATATTTCTTTCTCCCACATAATATATGTGGGAGAAAGAAATATATATTTCTTATGTATATATAGATCTCCAGCATTTATTTCATTCATTTTTATCTAAAGGTTTATAGCCCTTGCTGTAAACAGGACACAGCATTTCATCGGTCCCAATGTCATCTTGCTATAACACTGAATAAGTGATCCATGGTATCTTGTTGTGCTGATGTAACTGAAATCAGCACCCAGGGACCTGAAGTCCTTAATTTAAACAGGTCACAGAGAACGACATTTCCCATGATGTTGACTTGTATTAGTCACTGGAATACACAGAGATAATACTGAATGCTTGTTCAAGGTTGCACAAAGCTGTCTCCAACGTCAGACATGGCTAGACACGAGACACCAACAATGTTTAACAAGACATTAAAGAGACTCAAAACACAAAGGCTATACTATAAACTGTTTAAATAGACATATTAAATTAGTTTTGCAACTTTCATTATTGTTTGGCCCTGTTTTTCTATCGTTTTGGATTTCATAAGCCCAACACTGCTATATTCTACATAGTGATTATTTGACCAGCTTGTTTATATCTGGTCCCAGCTGACCTCAGTAGAGGAGGTGTGTGGCTACAAAATGTGAATTTAAATGCTTTAAAACATTTATTTTGGAATCAGAACATTCACTATGTGTTGTTTAATTGCATATATATTCTATGTATTTAATAAGGAGTTGTATGTATTGTAAATGTGTGCGTGTGTATATATAAGTATATATTGTGACAGACCACCTGGTCCCCCGAGTGGGTACCTCCATCAGAACTCTTCCCTTGTCCTGGACATTCTTTTATCCAGACCAATAGCTCTTGGTGTCCCCCTTTGATCGCAGTCTAAAGTTAGGGAGGTGAACAGAACTGAGGCAACACAAAATTAACTCTTCATTGAACAGAAACACATATATTTATCTACCCTGGCATTCCAAAGTCCCAGAGCTTCAGGATACAGAGGAAATTGGTTAAACAGTAAAACAAACATATGAACAATACATCAAGCCTATAAACAATTGTCTATTCACATGTAAAAACAGATTAACATATCAACTTAATTAACTGGGGGGCAAGTTTACTCAGACAATCTGATTTTGGGTATGCTTGTTAACATAATTACACAGGAACACACTTAACACTTATCAGGTTAACCAAACAGAGTCCTGAGACAATCAGATCTAAAGTGTAAAAACAGCTCTTATTACATATGAACTCCTTTATGCCCACTTAGTTTATAGAGTCACAATTGCTCCCATAATGGGTACATGGGGAGTTCAGCATCTAAAATTCCACATTTTCTTGAACTTTCTTGGTATCCTTAAGCCCATGTACCCCCTGCCCAAAGAGTGTTCCGTAACAGGCACCCAGATCATGGTGACTCACATCATATATCTGACCCTTCAGAAGGAGACTAGCACAGGAGGAGACCCCAGACAGGTTGACTTCAAATTTAGTTCATAGATTCATTCCCCCAATGCCCGTACCCACACAGTACCCTAAACAAATTGTTCTGAACAGAGCATCCCTCACCCAGCCGGCCTCTGCCTCTCTCATTGAACATACCACCACTGGGGAGAAGTGCCAACTGTCCCTTGAGTCCTTTCAGTTGGTAGAAAGCATACAGGGCAACTGGGCTCACTCCAACATGATGTTGCAAATCTGGGCCGACTGCCCAGTATCTCTGGGGCATACAAGTGGAGACTGTCATCCCATCCACTTGTACTGGATAGAAACCTCCCATTGCTTGTGGAGAGAGGCCAACAACACGCTGGTATTGCTGCATGCTACTCCTGTTCATTCTGGGGCACGGGTTAGTGGTGGGAGGAGGCCAACAACACTTTGCCCTGTTGCCTGCTCTTCTGGTGGGTAGTCCACATCTGACACCTCAGAGGAAAAGTAAATTAGATCCCAAATCACTGGGGCCTGATGGGGAGATAATGGAGTGACTGGGCTCCCCATGCCAGGGGGTTTGGGATTTGAACTGACTTCCCCGCATCCCTTCACTTCAGGTGTGGAGACCACTGTCTCATCCACATTTTCCGGGCTGACATTTTTGGATGTTAAGTCCACTAGATCTGCAGCCTCGGATGTAAGTAAAGAACCACTTTCCACCAGTTCTAGGTAATCCACCATGAGGTACCATTCCTGATAGATAAGCCATGTCAGGTCAGACTCCAAGGCAAGTGCTTCAGGTGTCTGTAGCATCTCTTGTCACTTGGTTTGAATGTCCCAGAATAGATAGCCCCCCCAAAGTCAACTTTCTCCTCAAATGCTTCCCATAATAAGCTGGGGCCACCAAAGTCATTAGATTCTGGGGAATAGTGTGATAATGCCCTCGACTGCCACATATCTGCAAACCAATATAACGATTGGTACCGATCCAAGAGCTTGACCTCTCTTCACACAAGACACTTCATTTCCTCTATTCCCTCACCTGTTCTAATGCTCGTGGGATATTCCTCGATCAACCAAACTTGGCCAGTAGTCTTGTTTTCCCGGCGTCAAGTGGAGTGATAGGAAATATCCCAGAGCAGAGAAAGTTTGTAAAATGAGGTAAGCAGTACTCACAGTAGGCAGGGCAGTCCTTAGCGACAATAGGAAGGAAATCTGGCAGTATAGGAGTTCAGAGTAAAGTAATAGAAGGACTGGGAACAGGCAGAAGTCAGCAAGAAAGGGAAATTTAACAGTATAACAGTTCAGGGGTAAACCAATAGAATGGTCAGACAAGCAGAGTTCAGCAACAGTATATCAATCCAGCAGTTTAGGGTTATGCAGGCAGAGTGGTCAGATAAGCAGAGTTCAGCAGCAGTATATCAAGCCAGCAGTTTAGGGGTTATCAGGCAGAGTGGTCAGACAAGCAGAGTTCAGCAGTAGTATATTAATCCAACAGTTTAGGCGTTAACAGGCAGAGTGGTCAGGCAAGCAGAGTTCACAGCAGTATATCAATCCAGCAGTTTAGGGGTTAACAGGCAGAGTGGTCAGACAAGCAGAGGTCAGCAACAATATAACAGTCCAGCATACAGTGAGAATAACACCCAGGAACACACTAAGTAACACCTATACTTGGGCAGTGCATGTAAGCATGTGACGTCATCACCACATGCTCTGAAGGACCGTCTGCATCTATAGCAACAAGTCACCACCACCGCATCTATGTCAACAGCAATAGTGAGTAGCGGCACAGTGGTGGCATGACATAGCCCCCTTCCTAGGGGTTACCTCTAGGATTCAAAGTTGACTTGGAGGGATGAGCAGCACGAAATATGGAGACCAAAGAAGGAGCATGCACATCACGGGCAGGAATCCAAGAACAATCTGCCACAGAGTAACCCTTCCAATGCACAAGGTACTGCAGTTGCTTGCGTCTGTATCTGGAATCCAAGATCTTAGCAACCTCATACTCAGGTTCACCATGAATTAAGAGCGGAGGAGGTCTGAGTCGAGTATATCTGTTCTTGATGTAGGGCTTGCATAGTGAGATTTGGAAGATTGGGTGTATACGCAGGGTTATGGACAAGGCCACTTTGTAGGCAACATTAGACAGTCTTTTATGGACCTTGTAAAGGCCGATAAACCTGGGCCCTAATTTGTGACTGGGTTGATGTAGACGAATATGTCGAGTAGAGACCCAAACAAGTTCACCTAGCAAAAAGGCACGAACAGAAGCTCTATGATGAGCAAACCTATTGTATCTGGAGACAGCTGAACGTAACTGAGAGCGAATACGTTGCCAATGAGTAGTAAGTTTAGTGACGTGTTGGTCTGCAGTGGGGACCCCTGTGGACTGAGCAGAAAGAGGAAAGCCACAAGGTTGGTAACCAGAAGACAAGGAAACAGTGGTTTCAATCGACCTTCAAAAAAGCTTTCCAAAAAGTAGAGATGAATTGTGGACCTCTGTCGGAAACAATATTCATGGGAATGCCATGTAATCATACCACATGTAACAGAAAAAGAGATAATAATTCTTGGGCAGATGGCACTTTATTTAAGGTACAAAATGAGCCAATCTTGAAATTCGATCCACCACAACCCAGATAACTGTATGATGGTCAGAAGGAGGGAGATCCATGATGAAATCCATTGTTATGTGTGTCCAAGGTTGTTTGGGAATGGAC
Organism: Bombina bombina; assembly: GCF_027579735.1. Taxonomy (NCBI): domain Eukaryota; kingdom Metazoa; phylum Chordata; class Amphibia; order Anura; family Bombinatoridae; genus Bombina; species Bombina bombina. The sequence goes on from NC_069500.1 coordinate 1,276,422,979, forward strand.
AATGGATAGAGTAAGCCAGGAGGCAAGGATCGGGAAGTCTTATTGGCAGCACAAGTAGTGCAGGTTTTCACAAAATCCTGAGTGTCTGTCTTCATGGTAGGCCACCATACATGTTGGGAAAGAAGCTTAAAAGTTCTTGTCAAACCAGGATGTCCTGACAGTTTACTATCATGAGCCCAGGATAGCACAGGGGTGCGTAGGTTTAGAGGTATAAAGAAGATATCAGGAGCTGTGGGTACTTCAGGAGGCTTTCTAGACTGGGCACGTTGCTGTCTTTGAAGAAGAGAGGTGTTAAGTTGAGCAACCACACAGGAGGGGGTATGATGTGTTAATAGAAGCTTCAGAGGAATCACTAGACTGAGGAAACTGACGGGAAAGGGCATCAGCCTTTTATTTTTGGTCCCAGGAAGATAAGAGACCACAAAGTTAAAATGAGAAAAGAACAAGACCCACCTGGCCTGTCGAGGATTGAGTCGATGAGCAGTTTCTAGGTAAGTCAGATTCTTGTGGTCAGTGAGAATCTAAATGGTGTTGGCGGTACCCTATAGCCAATGATGCCATTCAGTCAGGGCCATCTTAATGGCTAAGTGTTCACGCTTACCCACATCGTAATTCCTCTTTTCAGGAGTAAAGCATTTAGAGAAAAAGGCTACAGGGTGCAACTTGGAAGTTGAAGGATCTCTTTGGGTTAAGACTGCCTCAGCTCCAATTTCGGAGGCGTCAACCTCTAAAGTGAACTGTAGGTCAGGATCAGGATGGCGGAGCACAGGAGCAGAACAAAAGGCTTTTTTTCAGAAGAGAGAAGGCATTCATGGCTTCAGGAGGCCAATTATTGCAGTCTTTGTTGCGTTTAGTCAACTCAGTGAGTGGAGCAACTATCTGGGAAAAGTTATTTATAAAGTTGCGGTAATAATTGGAGAATGGCAAGAATCACTGTAGTTCCTTTAATGAAGTTGGTTGAGGCCATTCCAGAACTGCTGTGAGCTTAGAAGGATCCTTGGCAAAACCCGCCTTCGAGATGACATAGCCAAGGAACTGGATCTGGACTTGATCAAACTCACATTTCTCCAGTTTGGCTACAAGAGAATGGTATCTGATGCAAAGAATTGCCCATCTCACGTGTTCTTGATGAATTGAAGGCAGTCTTCAATTCATGTCCTGGGAAGATACAAATAAGATTGTACGCCCATGTAGGTCCAGCTTGGCAAAGTAGCGAGCATTCTGAAGTGAATCGTAAAGTTCAGTGATCAAAGGAATGGGATAGTGATTCTTAATAGTGATGTTGTTTAGGGCTCTGTAGTCAATACAGGGTCTGAGCCCACCGTCCTTCTTACTGACAAAAAATTTGCCAGCCCCGGCAGAAGATGAGGAAGGACGAATAACCTTTAGCTAGGTTTTCTTGAATATAGTCCTACATGGACTTGGTTTCAGCTTTGGAGAGTGGATAAGTTCTCCCTTTAGGAAGTGGGGCTCCAGGAAAGAGGTAAATTTTGCAGTTGTAAGGACAGTAGGGTGGCAGCACATAAGCTGCTTTCTTTTCAAACACGTCTGTGAAATCTGCATATACTGAGGGAAGGTGTATACGAAGCCAAGGAAGACCAAGGATGACAGGTTGTGCTGGAGAATGAATGACGTCGAACTGCAACTGTTCGGTATGACTCTTACAGTCAGGGTTACGGGTGCTGATTCAAAATGGAATCAAGCTGATCCAATGGGAGTGCAATCCAGAGTAGTTATCTTGAGAAATAGTTTTTGTTCTGCAGAAGAAGTAAGCCTGTCTGAATCATAAAACAGTGATCAAGAAAATTTCCATCTGCTCCTGAATCAATAAAGGCTTGAGCGTAGACAGAATTCTGAAGGAAGGTCAGGCTAACAGGTACCAGGATCTGAAAGGAGTGAGGGGTTTTAGTATTGACCATGCTTAGAGGTACCCCAATATTATCCTCTAAGCATTGACTTTTCCTGGCAGAATATCACAGTTCTTAAGCTGGTGTGAGTTAGAACCACAATAAAAACATAGTCTTAATCTCCTTCTTTGTCTTTCTGATTCAGAGGGCTTGAGGGAGAAGAGATCTATGGGTTCCTCTACAGAGGTAACTGGAGGTGCTGAAGGGGTAGAGGATAGTCTAGAAACCGGATGAGTAAGAGGATGAGAGGGAAGGATTCTACAAGTTCTGTCTTTCTCAGTTTGTCTCTCATGGAAGCGAGAATCTAGACTGATATAAATTCATCAAGGGAAGAAGGAACATCACGATAAATAAGTTTGTTCTTGATGCGTTCATGCAAACCTCTCCTAAAGGCCGCCTTGAGGGCACTGCTGTCCCAACTGGTCTCAAGTGCCAAGCTGCGAAACTCAATGGCATATTGTGCCACAGTCCTATTGTTCTGGCTGAAATCCAAGAGAGTGTATTCTGCAGCAGAAGCACGGTCAGAAGTCCCAAACACAGTAGATAATGCAGTAATGAAAGCATCAGCTTTGTTCAGAAGTTGAGCGCAATGTTCCAAAAGGGGAGAGACCCAGGCTAGGGCCTTGTCTTTCAATAAAGAAATTTTAAAGTTGACCTTTGACTGATGAGATTGGAAGGTGTGAGGATCATTGCGAAAGTGCAGCCTGCACTGGTTAAGAAAACCCCTACAGTCAATAGTACCATCGTACTTGTCAGGCAAAGGTATCCGGGGTATGTTTCCAGAAGCAGGGGAAGAGGATGCAGCACTGGAAGTTGGGACTGGCTGCACAACAACAGGAGTAGCGTTCTTTTCTCCAACCAATGAGGAGAGCATAGCAGATATAGCCTCTAGTTTAGTCCACATTCTGCAAGTGTACGGTATGGGTTCCCAGCATCTGTCCCTGAAGATAAACTGCTCTTGCATCTTCATTTGGATCCATGGTCCAAGTATAATGAAACGCTCGTGGGATATTCCTATATCAAAACAAACTTGGCCAGTAGTCTTCTTATCCCGGCATCAAGTGGAGTGACAGGAAATATCCCAGAGCAGAGAAAGTTTGTAAAATGAGGTAAGCAGTACTCACAGTAGGCAGTAGTTCTTAGCGACAATAGGAAGGAAATCCGGCAGTATAGCAGTTCAGGATAAAAGCAATGGAAGGGCCAGGAACAGACAGGAGTCAGCAACAAAGGGAAATCCAATAGTATAACAGTTCAGAGGTAAACCAATAGAATGGTCAGACAAGCAGAGTTCAGCAACAGTATATCAATCCAGAAGTTTAGGATTAGGCTGGCAGAATGGTCAGACAAGCAGAGTTCAGCAGCAGTATATCAATCTAGCAGTTTAGGGGTTAACAGGCAGAATGGTCAGACAAGCAGAGTTCAGCAGAGGTATATAAATCCAACAGTTTAGGGGTTAACAGGCAGAGTAGTCAGACAAGCAGAGTTCAGCAGCAGTATATCAATCCAGCAGTTTAGGGGTTAACAGGCAGAGTGGTCAGCCAAGCAGAGTTCAGCAGCAGTATATCAATCCAACAGTTTAGAGGTTAACAGGCAGAGTGGTCAGACAAGCAGAGTTCAGCAGCAGTATATCAATCCAGCAGTTTAGGGGTTAACAGGCAGAGTGGTCAGACAAGCAGAGGTCAGCAACAATATCAGTCCAGCATACAGTAACAATAACACACAGGAGCACACTAAGTAACACCTATATTTGAGCAGTGCATGTAGGCACTGCAGGTACTTACATAGGTGCCAATTCACGCCAAGGAGGACACATAGGTGTACAGAGGAGCAGCATCCAGGATAGAGAGGCAGCATGTGGCGATGACGTTATCTCTGCATGCTCTGAAGGACCGTCTGCGTCTATGACAATGACCATAACAACGAGTCCAGGTAAACTTGCGGCTCTGCTTACTGATAGGACAACCCACAAGTGTCATGCCGCCACCGCACCGTGCCTCTACCTGCTATGGCTGTTGCCATAGACACGGAGGTGACGTGATACTTGTGGATTGTCCTCTCAGTAAGCAGAGCCGCAAGTTTACCTGGTCCTCAAATTACTGTTCTGGGGAGGGCAGGACTTTGCCTCTGCATCCTTACCAAATCTCCAGTGCATCTTCCCACATCTCTAGCCAAATCAGGGCTCTCCATTCCAGGAACATCTCCTCTGGAACTGTCCCTCCTATAATAGCAAGGGCGACTTTGATTTTTCTCTCAAAGTTCCATATCGGAACTTCCCATTTAGAGGCATCGATCCCAGCGTCTCAGTTGTCTGTATATTCTGATACCTGGTGATCTGTTTCTACACCTCAGCATTCATTACCTGGACTGCTGCTTCAGATGAGTTGACTCCGTAGATTGACAACCTTCTCCGCACTCTGCTGTGGAATTATTACTTTGCATTCTCAATAATCGTCTGGCTCCGATCCTTCACCAGCTGCCGTTGAGGCATCTTTAAAGTGCTGCTTAGGGACTGATAGCTAGGCAACACATCCCTCCATCCTAACCTGTCCTGTGCAGAAACAGGATTGTCAAGGTTGCCCAGAAGTTGCTACATTCACCATAGGAGCTCCTTTTCCATAGCTGTGGGTGATGGTGCCACTCTTCCTCTGTTAGCAGGAAAATTGGTCCCGGTGGTGATTTTGCATGTACCCAAGCACAAGAAATCAATCCCACTGCTTGCTACCAAATGTGATGGACTCCCTGGTACCAGGACTGGGTACCTCCGTTAGAACACTTCCCTAGTTCTGGACATCCCTTTATCCAGACCAATAGCTCCTGGCATTCCCCTTTGACTGCAATCTAAAGTTAGGGAGGTGAACAGAACCGAGTTTTGTTTCTAAACACAAAATTAACTCTTTATTGAACAGAAACACATATTTATCCACCCTGGCATTCCAGAGTAACAGAGCTTCAGGATACGAGGGAATTGGTTAAACAGTAAAACAAACATGAAAAATAATCACACCTATAAACAATTGTCTATTCACAGGATAATCTGATTTTTGGCAGTCTTGTTAACTTAATCACACAGGAACACACATAACACTAATCAGGTTAACCAAACATACTCCTGAGACATAATCAGATCTGAAGTGTAAAAAAAAACAACTTTTATTAGAAAAAATTATAAACAGATCTTATTACATATTAAGTACTTTATGCCCACTTGGTTTATGGAGTCACAATAGCTCCCAAAATGGGCACTCACACCCTGTTCCCATCCTGTATCTATGCATACAAGGTGACGTGGACATAAGATAGAGTTATGAAAGTATGTTTAAACAACGTTCCAATTTATTTATATTATCTAATTTGCTTCATTCTCTTGATATCTGTTGCTGAAAACCATATCTAGATAGGCTCAGTAGCTGCTGATTGGTGGCTGCACATAGATGCCTTATGTGATTGGCTCACCCATGTGCATTGCTATTTCTTCAACATAGGATATCTAAAGAATGAAGCACATTAGATAATAGAAGTAAATTGGCATGTTGTTTAAAATTGTATTCTCTACCTGAATCATGAAAGAAAGATTTGGGGTTAGTGTCACTTTAAGCCCATGCACCCCCTTCCCAAAGAGTGTTAAGTAACAGGCCCCTAGATCATGGTGACTCACACACACATATATATATATATATATATATATATATATATATATACACAGTCAAGTTAATAATGGTTAGATAACAATGATTTACATCTCTAACAAAAAACCGGAAGTCCCACAGTGGGTATTCAACCTTCCATATAATGTTCTCTTTAGATAGTATTCATCATAAGTTCCCTTATGAGTATAGGGATATCAAGGGTACAGTTCCCCAAAAAATCCATCCCCACCATTGTTATTTACACTTAGCCAGATTCTTCTGTTTGTCCCACACTGATACGCTGAATATCCTGAATACGTAAGTGACCTTGAGTGCAGCCAGTGCTACGGTCGTTTTTAGGTTGAATCTAAGAACTATCTTTATTTGGGGAACTCTGGTTAAAAATAAAATGTTGCCCCAATTGCACACAAAATTAAGAGGACAATAAATTAACATGATAGATAAATATGAGCATTTTTATTTTTTTTAAAAAAACCTGCACAAAGTAGTTATAAGGGGTTAAAGTGAGGGGAGGTGGGGTGGGGCCTTTACATGGAGGTCAATGGGGGACTGTGTTTTATATACACATATAAACAGATAAATATATATGTAAATAAGCATATACATATATATTTATTTATTGCTGCTCAACGCTGCGCAATTTGCCCCTGAGCTTCGCTAGGTGGTTTGCCTTGGTTGCTGACCTGAAAATGAGGCTCCCATTTGAGCCTACGGAAGCATGCTCTTGTGAGCGCTTGGCTTTCAGCAATTCAAACGCGATTGGGCCACACTTGTAATATCAGCAATATTGCGCTCCACTGTTAATCTGGCCCTTTATGAGAAATTACATTTTTAGTTTAATATCCCCTTTTTCTGTAATTTAAGTCCAAAAAGAGATTTCCAATTCCAGTCAGTATCATTATAGCAATGTGCCTGAGAGCTGACATATGCATGAACTAAACTAAATAAAAACATTACATAAATCCAAAAATAAAATAAAAATAAAGATATAATCTGCATTTAGAAAACATAAGAGGCAAGCCTGCAAAAAGTAAAAATAATATGCCTTCTGTTTACAAAGAACTGTCAAAGTCTTAAGAACAACCATTTTGTTTGAAAGAGAGAATTAAATCTACCAGCGTTAGAAATGCTAACAAAGAAACTGGTATTGAGCATGTAAATTAACAGAGTGACAAAATTTACTGTATGAATTACTAATATTTCTGTGTTCAGACATCTGATAAAAATGCTGAAGATAAGAAGGAAGAATTAGCGCAAAACACTATGCCGAGATATTTTATATTCAGATTTACATAAAACAACTGTTTTTGACTTTGAAGTGCAATTCATGTTGAGGTTCTACAATACCGTACATTATAAGTATGTTTAATCATGGCTTTTAGTGGTAATTGTAGAATGAAGCCTGCTCAGTTTTTATAAAATCTTTTAAGTTAGGCATTTATATTATTTGTCACTATTTTCTTCCTGTATTGCTTAGTTATGACTTTAACATTCTATTGTTCAACATTTGTGTAACAGATGTAAATGTTGATTCCCATAAAATCGCACTGAAATTCGTGGCCTGTATACAATAAAACTTGTTTGTGAAATTAATATTTTGCTCCCCTCAAAATCGCAGAATTTGTAACCTTGCTGCATTAGAGAAACAGGCTGTAAGATCAGCTAGATAAATCTAGTAAGAGTAATTTAACCTAACAAAACAGATGTAGGTAAAAAGTATATTAATATAACCATGTTGGCTGTGCAAAAATGAGGAATGGGTAATAAAGGAATTAGCTATCTTTTTAAACAATAAAAAAATTGAGTTGACTATCCCTTTAAATCAATCCACTTTATTATTGTTATAAAGTAGCATTGTTCTGAGAAATAATGCAAAATAACTCCATGGACTCCAGTGTCCAACTCTTCTAACCCTTAATTCCATGCACATTATATCTTTATCTATCTATCTATCTATCTATCTATCTATCTATCTACTGTATGTATCTATCAACTATTTGTCTGTCAACTGTATTTGTTTAAAAGTTTAGGCTTCCAGGATACAGCGCTCTTTTAAAGGTGGTCTTGTAGCGATGAAGAATGAAGCCATGTGAGTCAAGTGCTGCCAGATTTAAAGTTGAGTTGCCCAGTGGAGTGGTAAGGCTGCTTGCCAAAAGCTCACTGGCTACTTTCCCAGTTTGAAACATCTGGGAACATTATGCATCACAGCAGCTTTGCATGGATGTAGAAAAGGAGCAAGCTATTGTCTTCTTTAAATGTCTTTTAAATGTCTTCTTTATTAAACTACCCAGCTGCCATTTCTCCATATCATTAGAGTGCCTTTTTAGTAATTCCTCTTAACATACTTGCATGTTAACATACAAAGAATGCTCAAGAAATATACTGGCACATCAACATGTTATGTCTAGGGTTAATAAATGTATTGTAGGCTTTTGTATGCTGGGACTCTTAGATATTGATAGTCTTTTATTGTGTTAAGTGGCAGTGCTTTAAGCCAAATCTCACTGCTATTTTGTTTATAATTGTAGTCAATATGGGTCTTGTTTTCCTAGATATGCTAAAGAAACAAATTGGCTAAGGAAAATGTGTTGCCATATTGTCACTAATACATTAGAAAATGTAGTGTATTTAGGTTTAGCGCTGCCCTAGGCATATAGAAATCTACTTCCCCCTCACATCCATTCCAGTAAAATTTATAATCTTGCTGCTGATTTAAATTTCTCATACCTGAGCAGCTAGCTATTTACTCCTTCGTAATAAAGAAAGAGTGCACCATTTTAACTCCTTTTAAACTTCTTTTTTTTTTAAACACGTTTTAACTATGTTATTAACCCATGAAGAACGGTGATTTAACCACCTTTATTGTCATATAGTCAGTAACACACATACAGGGCTAGATTACGAGTCTTGCGTTAGGGTTAAAAAGCAGCATTGAGAGGTCCAAACGCTTATTTTTAACGCCCGCTGGTATTACGAGTCTTGAAGGTACAGGTGTACCGCTCACTTTTTTGGCCAGACTCGGAAATACCGCAAATCCACTTACGTCAATTGTGTATCCTATTTTTTCAATGGGACTTGCATAGCGCCAGTATTACAAATCTTCCAAAAAGTGAGCGGTACAGCCTCTCCTGTCAAGACTGATACCTCATTTTAAAGTCAGTAGTTAAGAGTTTTACACTACAACGCCGTAGCATAAAACTCTTAACTAAAGTGCTAAAAAGTACACTAACACCCATAAACTACCTATTAACCCCTAAACCGAGGCCCCCCACATCGCAAACAATAAAATAAATATTTTAACCCCTAATCTGCCGAACCAGACATCACCGCCACTATAATAAATATATTAACCCCTAAACCCGCCACACTCCTGCATCGCAAACACTAGTTAAATATTAATAACCCCCAATCTGCCACATCGCCGACACCTACCAACATTTATTAACCCCTAATCTGCCACGCCCAACGTCGCCGCCACTATAATAAACTTATTAACCCCTAAACCTAAGTCTAACCCTAACCCTAACACCCCCTAACTTAAATATAATTTAAATAAATCTAATTAAAATTACTACATTTAACTTAATTATTCCTATTTAAAACTAAATACTTACCGATAAAATAAACCCTAAGATAGCTACAATATAACTAATAGTTACATTGTAGCTAGCTTAGGGTTTATTTTTATTTTACAGGCAACTTTGTATTTATTTTAACTAGGTACAATAGTTATTAAATAGTTATTAACTATTTAATAACTACCTAGTTAAAATAAAGACAAATTTACCTGTAAAATAAAACATAACCTAAGTTACAATTACACCTAACACTACACTATAATTAAATAAATTAAATACAATTAATTACAATTAAATAAAATTATCTAAAGTACGAAAAAAAACAATAAATTACAGAAAATAAAATAATTACATGATTTTTAAACTAATTACACCTACTCTAATCCCCCTAACAAAATAAAAAGCCCCCCAAAATAAAAAAAGCCCTACCCTACACTAAATTACAAACAGCCCTTAAAAGGGCCTTTTGTGGGGCATTGCCCCAAAGCAATCAGCTCTTTTACCAGTAAAAAAAAAAGTACAAATACCCCCCAACATTAAAACCCACCACCCACACAACCAACCCTACTCTAAAAACCCACCCAATCCCCCCTTTAAAAAACCTAACACTAACCCCTTGAAGATCACCCTACCGTGAGACGTCTTCACCCAACCGGGCAGAAGTGGACCTCCAGACGGGCAGAAGTCTTCACCCAACCGGGCAGAAGTGGACCTCCAGACGGGCAGAAGTCTTCACTCAACCAGGCAAAAGTGGACCTCCAGACGGGCAGAAGTCTTCATCCAGATGGCATCTTCTATCTTCATCCAACCGACGCGGAACGGGTACATCTTCAAGACATCCGACGCTGAGCATCCTCTTCAAACGACGGCCAATGACTGAATGAAGGTTCCTTTAAATGACGTCATCCAAGATGGCGTCCCTTCAATTCCGATTGGCTGATAGAATTCTATCAGCCAATTGGAATTAAGGTAGAAAAAATCCTATTGGCTGATGCAATCAGCCAATAGGATTGAGCTTGCATTCTATTGGCTGATTGGAACAGCTAATAGAATGCAAGCTCAATCCTATTGGCTGATTGGATCAGCCAATAGGATTGAAGTTCAATCCTATTGGCTGATTGCATCAGCCAATAGGATTTTTCTACCTTAATTCTGATTGGCTGATAGAATTCTATCAGCCAATCGGAATTGAAGGGACGCCATCTTGGATGACGTCATTTAAAGGAACCTTCATTCAGTCATCGGCCGTCGTTTGAAGAGGATGCTCCGCTTCGGATGTCTTGGAGATGGACCTGCTCCACACCGGATGGATAAAGATAGAAGATGCCGTCTGGATGAAGACTTCTGCCCATCTGGAGGTCCACTTCTGCCCTGTTGGGTGAAGACTTCTGCCCGTCTGGAGGTCCACTTCTGCCGGATTCGTTGAGGACTTCTGCCCGGTTGGATGAAGACTTCTCAAGGTAGGGTGATCTTCAAGGGGTTAGTGTTAGGTTTTTTTAAGGGGGGATTGGGTGGGTTTTAGAGTAGGGTTGGTTGTGTGGGTGGTGGGTTTTAATGTTGGGGGGGTATTTGTACTTTTTTTTTCAGGTAAAAGAGCTGATTACTTTGGGGCAATGCCCCGCAAAAGGCCCTTTTAAGGGCTATTTGTAATTTAGTGTAGGGTAGGGCTTTTTTATTTTGGGGGGCTTTTTTATTTTGTTAGGGGGATTAGAGTAGGTGCAATTAGTTAAAAAATTTTGTAATTATTTTATTATTTTCTGTAATTTAGTGGTTTTTTTTTTCATACTTTAGATAATTTTATTTAATTGTAATTAATTGTATTTAGTTAAGGTAATTAATTTAATTATAGTGTAGTGTTAGGTGTTAGTGTAACTTAGTTTAGGTTTTATTTTACAGGTACTTTTGTCTTTATTTTAACTAGGTAGTTATTAAATAGTTAATAACTATTTAATAACTATTGTACCTAGTTAAAATAAATACAAAGTTGCCTGTAAAATAAAAATAAACTCTAAGCTAGCTACAATGTAACTATTAGTTATATTGTAGCTAGCTTATGGTTTATTTTGTAGATAAGTATTTAGTTTTAAATAGGAATTATTTAGTTAATTGTAGTAATTTTATTTAGGTTTATCTAAATTATATTTAAGTTAGGGGGTGTTAGGGTTAGGGTTAGACTTAGATTTAGGGGTTAATAACTTTATTATAGTGGTGGCGACGTTGTGGACGGCAGATTAGGGGTTAATAATATAGGTAGGTTGCGGCGACATAGGGGGCAGCAGATTAGGGTTTAATAAATAAAATGTAGGTGTTGGCGATGTTTGGAGGAGCAGATTAGGGGTTCATAAGTATAATGTAGGTGGCGGCGGTGTCCGGAGCGGCAGATTAGGGGTTAATAATATAATGCAGGTGTCGGTGATGTCGGGTCGGCAGATTAGGGGTTAATACATGTAAGATTAGGGGTGTTTAGACTTGGGGTTCATGTTAGGGTATTAGGTGTAGACATAACTTTTATTTCCCCATAGGAATCAATGGGGCTGCGTTAGGAGCTTTACGCTGCTTTTTTGCAGGTGTTAGTTTTTTTTTCAGCCTGCTCTCCCCCATTGATTCCTATGGGGAAATTGTGCACGAGCACGTTTTACCTGCTCACCGCTAACGTAAGCATCGCTTGTATTGAAGTGATATGTGGAGCTAAATTTTGCTCTTCGCTCACTTTTTTGCAGCTAACTCCGGGTTTGTAAAAACCATTAATACCAGCGCTGTCTGTAAGTGAGCGGTGAGCATACACTGCTCATTAGCACCGCACCCCTGTTAACGCAAAACTCGTAATCTAGGTGACAGTATTTTATTTTGTAGTACGTAATACACTCAAAGCTGGGATTTTAAATTTACTATTGACAAATAACTAGTGCTTTGATTTAACCCCATAGTTCCAGTGTCCTACTGTGATTTATCCTCTTTATATTCAGTATCCCACACAGTGCAATTCTGAACCCCTTTATAGCAAGTAACACACAGAGAAGGGCTATAAGTTAAACCCAGATCACCTGGGGCCCCCAATTACCCTTCAGTGCTTGGACCACCGTTAATTCCTGTTTTTATGTGCCTATTTTTTTTTCTTGACAAATTGATGTCTGAGTGAGACAAAAGTAAATGATTGTATGCATAAATACTGTATATGGCTTTACTTACACCTCTAGAAGCTGAAATTCAATTCACATTTAAAGAAGTCAAATTTGGTTACTCTATACAGCTATTTTTATGTTTCAGAAATGATACCATACAACAACGTGCACTATAAGATCATCGGATAATATGCAAAAGGTATGAGAACATCCCTTTTAACACAATAAGAAAACTACTCACAGGATTTTGAGCTACTATAGCTCTAAGTGATGCGCTCAGTACAAATGGATCCAAGTATTGTTTGTAGGGGTTACAAATTCTAATATTATATCTAAGTTAAGCTTTTTTACACTCGTCAGGTTAGCGCAAGGGCGAAAACTGTTTACTTTCAACTAATAATACAAACGCAACCTGACACGCACTAAAACCTTACTTCCAGTGCAGTTAAAGGGACAGTCAAGTCCAAAATAAACTTTCATGATTCAAATAGGGCATGTAATTTTAAACAACTTTCTAATTTAGTTTTATCACCAATTTTGCTTTGTTCTCTTGATATAATTAGTTGAAACCTAAACCTAGGTAGGCTCATATGCTAATTTCTTAGACATTGAAGGCTGCCTCTAATCTGAATGCATTTGGACTGTTTTCTACCACTAGAGGGTGTTAGTATATAAGTGTGTCATATAAATAACATTGAGCTTATGCACGTGAAGTTACCTACGAGTCAGCACTGATTGGCTAAAATGCAAGTCTGTCAAAAGAACTGAAATAAGGGGGCAGTTTGCAGAGGAATAGATACAAGGTAATTACAGTCAGCACTGATTGGCTAAAATGCAAGTCTGTCAAAAGAACTGAAATAAGGGGGCATTTTGCAGAGGAATAGATACAAGGTAATTACAAAGGATAAACATGTATTATTATAACTGTGTTGGTTATGCAAAACTGGGGAATGAGTAATAAAGGGATTATCTATATTTTTAAACAACAATTCTGGTGTTGACTGCCCCTTTAATGCTTGAGCGGTGGCATTAAATAGTGCCCCATTTGTAATCCAGCCCATTAATGGAAAATTAACTTTGGAATTGAGAAATATATATATATATATATATATATATATATATATATATATATATACACACACACATTATATATATACACACACATTATATATATACACACACACATTATATATACACACACACATTATATATATACACACACATTATATATATATACACACACACAATATATATATATATATATATATATATATATATATATACACAGTATATATATATATATATATATATATACAGTGGATATAAAAAGTCTACACACCCCTCTTAAAATGTCAGGTTTCTGTGATTTAAAAAAATTAGACAAAGATAAATCATTTCAGAATTTTTTCCACCTTTAATGTGACCTATAAACTGTACAACTCAATTGAAAAACAAACTGAAATCTTTTAGGTAAATGGAAATAAAAATAAAAAACTAAAATAATATGGTTGCATAAGTGTGAACACCCTTAAACTAATACTTTATTGAAGCACCTTTTGATTTTATTACAGCACTCAGTCTTTTTGGGTGTGAGTTTTTCAGCATGGCACATCTTGACTTGGCAAGATTTGCCCACTCTTCTTTGCAAAAACACTCCAAATCTCTCAGATTGCGAGGGCATCTCCTGTGCACAGCCCTCTTCAGATAACCCCACAGATTTTGAATTTGATTCAGATCTGGGCTCTGGCTGGGCCATCCCAAAACTTTAATCTTTTTCTGGTGAAGCCATTCCTTTGTTGATTTGGATGTATGCTTTGGGTCATTGTCATGCTGAAAGATGAAGTTCCTCTTCATGTTCAGCTTTCTAGCAGAAGCCTGAAGGTTTTGTGCCAATATTGACTGATATTTGAAACTATTCATTATTCCCTCTACCTTGACTAAGGCCCCAGTTCCAGCTGAAGAAAAACAGCCCCAAAGCATGATGCTGCCACCACCATGCTTCACTGTGGGTATGGTTTTCTTTTGGTGATGTGCAGTGTTGTTTTTGCGCCAAACATATCTTTTAGAATTATTGCCAAAAAGTTCAACTTTAGTTTCATCAGACCAGAACACGTTTTGCAACATGCTTTTGAGAAACTTCAGATGTGTTTTTGCAAAATGTAGCCGTGCTTGGATGTTTTTTTTTGTAAGAAAAGGCTTCCATCTTGCCACTCTACCCCATAGCCCAGACATATGAAGAATACGGGTGATTGTTGTCACATGTACCACACAGCCAGTACTTGTCAGATATTCCTGCAGCTCCTTTAATGTTGCTGTAGGCCTCTTGGCAGCCTCCCAGACCAGTTTTCTTCTCGTCTTTTCATCAATTTTGGAGAGACATCCAGTTCTTGGTAATGTCACTGTTGCACCATATTTTCTTCACTTGATGATGACTGTCTTCACTGTGTTCCATGGTATATCTAATGCCTTGGAAATTCTTTTGTACCCTTCTCCTGACTGATACCTTTTAACAATGAGATCCCTCTGATGCTTTAGAAGCTCTCTGCAGACCATGGCCTTTGCTGTAGGATGCGACTAACAAAATGTCAGGAAAGACCTACTAGAACAGCTGAACTTTATTTGGGGTTAATCAGAGGCACTTTAAATGATGACAGGTGTGTACTGACTCCTATTTAACATGATTTTGAATGTTATTGCTTAATTCTGAACACAGCTACATCCCCAGTTATAAAAGCAACCATATTATTTTAGTTTTTTATTTTTATTTCCCTTTACCTAAAAGATTTCAGTTTGTTTTTCAATTGAGTTGTAGAGTTTATAGGTCACATTAAAGGTGGAAAAAGTTCTGAAATTATTTATCTTTGTCTCATTTTTTTACATCACAGAAACCTGACATTTTAATAGGGGTGTGTAGACTTTTTATATCCACTATATATATATATATATATATATATATATATATATATATATATATATATATATATATATATATATATATATATATATATATATATATACTAAATATAGGGGGTGTGAGAGAATAGGTAATATTGCTAATTTATTCTAAATGGTGCCACCCTTATAATTGATATAAAATATATAATGGAGATAGAAAAAATACCAGGGTATAAAGGATTACCCTAGAACAGCAAGGGATGAATACACGGCACACATAAAAGACATTCAAAAATTTATTTATAATTAATTCCCAAAAATACACTCAAGTATATAAAGGTATTTTATCTGTCAATGTCAGTTACCACTATAGACAGCAAAATCTAAAACATTTAAAGTGCACTGAGACCTAGTTCTTTCCCTATTCTATCAATCAAAAAATAAACATTATAAACAATAAGGGGTTAACCAGAAAACTTATGTTTATAACGAGTTGTACAATGAATCTGCTGTTAGGACATATATGTTAAATGGGCAAAATACATGTTATACAAATGACTGCAGTCCAAACAGAGGTGAACTATATGCTATATGGAAAGCGCTTATTTTCACTCCTTGTATATACCAGGGGATCTTCTCTTAAGGCAGATAGACGTACCGCAATTAGTACTGCTGCATAGAGAGTCAATAGCAAGTATAATTATTCAGTTGGAAAACACAGCATATACTTAGCTTTGGTCCTCCGGTTTGTGTTGTTTCCACTTGTCTTCTGCTTGCAAGCACTTGCGATGATTACTTGGCGTGTGACGTCAGCAGCAGTGGGAGTGGTATAGCGTCACCAGGGACTATGAGTGGCTGTAGACAGAAGGAAGCTTTTCATTGATTGAGCGACGTCCAATTGAATCGGTATTTTGTTGTGAGTTTTGCCAAGAACTTTGACAAAGTACTGTATCACAAAGTTCTGTGTATAATCACCTATCGTATAGGCATGTCCTCCATTGCATTCCAATAGCACACTCCTCAAACCACTTACTCCATTGCCGGAGTCACATCAGAAAACCGGTAGCTCACTTGAGATGTACTGCTGCATGTATAAAGCCAGAGTGTCTCTGAAGCAACAGGAGATTCCGGGAATAGGTCTAGACAAATGCACTAGAAATCCTGGCCCACGGTACATTCGACAGGTACCTGGGTTATCACGAACACATAGTGCCAACGCACGTTTCTCCCCCACCTCCAGTATGTGTTACAGGGGATCATCAGGGCATGAGTCCTCAATGGACTTCCTCTTTTATGCAGATACCTAATTGCTTACAGGTGATTTTCCCAAGTATCCTTGCAACACCTTAAAGCTGTATCGCCTTTAACCCTGTATATAGAAAAGCCTCTCAAAACTCTATATTGTGTTAGAAAGTAATAACTAAATATGTTGGTTCAACCTAATTCCTGGTTACCCCCAATACTTTCAACATACACAACAAAAGAGAGATAGAAATTACCCTCTATCCTGGCGCACACTTCAAACAGATGTTTATTACATTTTAAATAATTATTTATAAAAAGTGGACAAATTCAAGCTTATCGTTCAAACCTTTTGGTAGTCTAGTTCCCAATCTGTAGATCCATTTAGCCTCTTTTTGCAGGAGGACCCTATCATTATTACCACCACGTCCATTTGTGATGCCTTTATCTATTATGATAAACTTCAATGAATTTACATTTTTATTATGTACATTACAAAAATGCCTAGCAACGTTAGTTTCTCTGGAATGGAGAATATCATCTCTGTGCTCCTGTACTCGATCCTTCACCATTCTTTTGGTTTTTCCAACATAGAAGGCCAGACAGGAGCACCACAGAAGATATATCACCCCTTCCGATCTGCAGTTGAAAAAGAATCTTATGTCAAAGATCTTTCCATCCTGGACAGAGAATTGTTTTGTGCTATCCATGTGGGCACAGTAAACACAGTGCCCACATGGAAAGCTACCTTTGATACCCCTGTCCTTTCTCAGCCAATCAGAGGCCGAAGGGCCCCTTGAGAATTGGCTCCTCACCAATTTGTCCTTTAAACTCTGTGCTTTTCTAGCTGTCAGCAGTGGGGTATCCCCCATCACACTTTTCACTTTTTCATCAAGGGCTAAAATGTGCCAATTTTTCTTAAAAACTGACCTTAGACTCTCCCATTGATTATTAAAATTAGAGATGAATCTAATCTTACTATTTTCATTTTTAGAGTTGTTTCGGTATAGCAAATCATCCCTGGACATATTTCTGGCTTTCCATATAGCATATAGTTCACCTCTGTTTGGACTGCAGTCATTTGTATAACATGTATTTTGCCCATTTAACATATATGTCCTAACAGCAGATTCATTGTACAACTCGTTATAAACATATGTTTTCTGGTTAACCCCTTATTGTTTATGATGTTTATTTTTTGATTGATAGAATAGGGAAAGAATAGGTCTCAGTGCACTTTAAATGTTTTAGATTTTGCTGTCTATAGTGGTAACTGACATTGACAGATAAAATACCTTTATATACTTGAGTGTATTTTTGGGAATTAATTATAAATACATTTTTTAATGTCTTTTATGTGTGCCGTGTATTCATCCCTTGCTGTTCTAGGGTAATCTTATATACCCTGGTATTTTTTCTATCTCCATTATATATTTTATATATATATATATACTGTATATATATATATAATAAAAAGAGGTTTGTGGATTGGCGCAAAATCACCAATTCACACACACACGCAAATCACAAAGATTATAGTGTGTCAATAATTAATTGATGATATATCGCAGGTGGTATCAGATAGAGCTGAAGCAATTACTGTAGGTTCTAAAACTATTAGAACCCTCCAATACTAAGAACAGTGTTAGTCGAAAATAGTGTTAGTCAAATACATGCACATACACATCAATATTATACAAATAGCATAAGAGATAAAATATAAGTTGATAAAATTAGAATAATAAGATTTGTGTGAAATCCCAGCAGATATAGGTTAATATAAATAGGAAAGTCCACAGTCAATTTATAAGATCCACAAAGAGTTGGAAGGGTTTAGGTCCTTTAGTGGGTGCGAAAGAGAGGCCCTTTTCTAATGCTTTTTGTTCGTTGGAGGAGAATGTTCTACTCTTTTAGTTTTTCCCTTATTAGTGTTGTTTTTTTTCTTTTTGCTCCCATATCTCTGCATCCTCTAGGTTTTCGTTTCCTTTTTTTGGCCCCTTGTTCTCCAATTCGGGGTGTTCGTGGTTAGAGAGTTGATATTGTGTTCTAAAGGTTTTTTGATCTTTGCCAAATTTTCTGGGCCTCCCCCTAAAAAACGAGTAAAATCTTCATTATGGTTCCTATTTGCATGTTGAGGTTCCTCCCTCCAGTTATTTTCAAATCTTCTGTAGTTGGAGTTCTGGTTTCCTCTATATGGTTCATTATAATAATTATTATGAGGACCATTCCTATTAGGCCCATCGCCATTGTGGTTTCTCCATTTATGGTTTATTGGAGTTCTATTGTGTTGGCTTCCTCGGTTTCCACCATTTTGAGTCTTATTGTATGCTTCATAATCATAGTGGGTTTATCTCCTCTGTGAGTAATTATGTCCCATCTATGGGTTTCCATGGAGGGTGTCTTGTTCCCTCGGGTTTTCTTCCTCATACATCTTTCTTGAAGTGGTAACTAGTATTCCTATTATGAGTTGAGTCCCATTTCTCCCCCTAAAAGGGCTCCTTCTAGTGGTATAGAAGTCCTTTGTGTTTTCTCTCCTATTGGGTACTGGTAGATTCAAGGGGATCCTTTTTTCCTTGCACTCAATTTGTTTGTAATCAATATTCATTGAGTACTCTGGGGAGGCTATTTGTTACCAGTTAAAATCTGTGCCCCCTATTCCAAGTGTTTCTGGTTCACCTTCCACAAGTCCCACTTGATTTTTTAGTTCTTTCTCCTCTTTACTTATCTTATAGTCCCTGTGGAATTTATTTAATTTCTTCATTTCCACCATTTTATCAAATTTGTAATTGGTAATAAACATCACCCTTAAAGTAATTTAGCTTTTCTCATATATCCTTTATTTCTTCCCCTACAGATTGTACTTTCTTTTTTCTGTATCTTATTAGGATATTAGGAATTTTCAATGAGCACACCTCCAAGGCAGTATCCCACTCTGTGAGCAACTCAACTTCTGAACTGTCCATAATTGGTGTTTTTTCGAATCTAAGACCCCTTGGTATGACATTATATTTCACATACCTTTCCAAATTATTACTGTCATGCCAGTTCAGTAGTTGCTTCCAAATGTGTTGCACTATCTCTCTCCTGTTTTGTGTTTCATGTAAACTGGGACCACATCTCTGGACAAAGTTTGATGAGATAGCAAGGAGACAAGATACACCTGGTGTCTGAGAGCAGACTACTCCTACACTGTGCGGCCCTTGCCTTATATTTAATTGAGGTAGAAGAGTGTAAGTAGATACCCGAAAAGGGACCAGGATTCTTATCAACATATATTTGTTATCTATTAAGCTATTTGTATAAAATTGATGTGTATGTGCATGTATTTGACTACCACTATTTTCGACTAACACTGTTCTTGGAATTGGAGGGTTCTAATAGTTTTGGAACCTACAGTAATTGCTCCAGCTCTATCTGATTCCACCTACAATATATCATCACCTAAATATTGACACACTATAATCTTTGTGATTTGCGTGTGTTTGTGATTTGGTGATTTTGCGCCAATCCACAAACCTTTTATAAATTTTTTTTCTGTATTGTGTCTCTGGATTTAAGGGGATGCAGATAACACAATAGGTGGATTTTGGCAGCATATTTTTGCTCTACAGCACTGATTTCTCAGTGCCCAGGTCACACCACTCTCTTTTTGTTCCATATACATATATACAGGGATGAGCTGTACATTTTAAATGAGGCATTGAATCCTATTTCATCTGTAAAATGACCAGCTTCACACATAGCTCTAAGTGTTACAAAAATGAAATATATTATGAATAAAAAGTAAAACTGTCATAATAATAAGGAAGTAAAAAAAAAAAGAGATAGAATTACTTTGTGCATAAATCGCTTGAAGATATTGCAACGTGTAATTTCTTCACAAATGTATCTTTTTACCGTTATTTTTCAGAGCCATATGATTTGGCAGTTCCTATGCTAAATTTTGTACTCATTTTTTATTGAATAGTGGAATAAATCTGCTCAATTTCCCTGTAATTTCTTGCCATGAAAGATATTGGTACCCCCGGGCAGAAGTTTATGTATGTGCCTGCTTCACGCATATACTTTGAAAGGTCTTTTTAATGAGGTCTGAAACCTTCTGTCTCACATGGAAACAGTTATTATTTTTTAAAGCAACTGTCTTATTCAGCGTTGCCTGTTTCTTTGTAACAGAACGACCAGTTTAGCAAAAGGAAATGCGCTACACAGATTTTATATCAAACACTTCCTGGCATAATTTAAAGCTGCAATTCTACAGTGTGATACTTTGAATTTATATCACTCGGCAACACAACCAGTAGAATACATTATGGGCTAAATTACAAGTGGTGCACTAATTAATGATCCCGCTCGAGCATTAACTGCACTAGAAGTAATATTTTTGCTCTTGTTGTATTGTGCTCATATTATGAGTTGAAAGTAAACTTTTTTTTAGGTGATGTGCTAATTTGAGGAGCACAAAAAGCCGAACTTAGAATATTGCATGCGCATTCATGTATTCCCCATAGAGCAAAAACAAGTGAAAAAAACACCCCACTCTCGCACAAACCTGGTTGCATATTCTCATGTGCCCTAACCGGACATGAAAATATGAATATTATATTCTTCACATAAAATAATATGTTCTATTTATTCATTAATATATATTTCTACGTAAATCTGATGGTTTTTTTGTACACTTTAAAACAATACTTTTATTTTTATATATATATATATATATATATATATATATATATATATATATATAAAACTAATAGCATCAAAAAATGGTAAAATGGCACCTATTTAGCAGCAATACTCGTCCGCACTCATATTGCTGACAGGTAAAGCAAATAAGAGCCCTTGGCCTGTATACCCCCCACCTTCAATTCACCTTTCTCTCACTGTGGCTTTTAACTACACCGCCAACCCCTCGAATGACCCCGCTACCTAATAATAACCGGTCCTAGGGGAACAAAACTGTGCTAGCCTCCAGGCAGGATGGCAACAAACACACTCCGGTGCACTGACTGCTTACCTCCTTTAGCCACTGGGCTGCACGCATGGGTCACCTCTTTGGTAATTTCAAGCGGTGGTAACTTCAGGCGGCGGTAAGTGATGTTATCTTCCCAATGCAACCTCCTGGTTCAAACTTCTGGATACTCTGTGATGACGATGAAGGCAACGGTGGGGTAAGTGTGCTGGGTGCTTTGAAGGGGAATCCTAAAGTGACGTACTCACTGATGTCCAACTTAAATCCCCGATCCACACAAAGAAAGGAGCACTCCCACATAGGATAAAGATAAAAACGTAAACTTTTATTGACAAAAAGTTAAAATTCATAGCAGGATCTGGATAACACTATGACAGTGGAGATGAAGAGAGGAGCTCACTCCTCAGCACTGCTTCTGACGCATTTCGGCAAATACAGCCGTAATCGTAGCTGCAGTGAATGGTCCAATTAGACCTTTTAAAACACTTAGTAATTCGTAATTTGCTAAAAGCATTAGCATTGAGTGAGCCTACACTCTCTACCCCCAATCATGTGGTCCATTTTAAGGACTCAGCACTACATGGAAATGTAGATAATACAATTTTAACAGAAGTCTATAGGAAACCCATCTCAGACAATACACTCCTCCATGCCCAAAGTTGCCATCCCAAGAGGGTCTTTAAGTTAGACCTTAATGGACAGTTCATCAGACTCCGCAGAAATTGCACAATGGATGTAGAATTTGAAAAACATTCGAAGGACCTGGAGGAGAGGTTTTGCAATAGAGGGTACAAAAGAAAGGATGTAATAGCGTCCAAAAGCAGGATTTCTGCAAGAGATAGGGGAAAATTTTTGAGACCAGAAAAACGGGAAAAAGAGAAGTTTGAGGGGGTTTCGTTTATTACTCAATATAGTAATGATTTTCATCAGGTTTGCAATATAATTCGGAAACATTTCAATATGCTCAAAGCTGATGATCGCTTAATGGATGGGGTTAGTAAAGGGTGTAGATATACATTCTAGAAAGGCATATCCATAGGCAATATGATAGATCCAACACAACTGAGGTCCATCCACACCAGTGGTTCTTCATGGCTGCAATTTAAAGGCACTTTTAGGTGCAGTTAATCATATTGTATTGCTTGTGATCATTTACAGGTTGGGATGTCGTTAAGAGCACTGTTACTGGAGAAACCTTTAGACATCTCTCATGCCTAAACTGCAGGGCAACGTATGCGATCTACCTTCTTACATGCAACCATTGTGGGATACAGTATGTGGGGATCACGAGTAGGGAAATGAGAGAAAGAATTTGTCAGCATGTTTCCAGTATCAAACAAGGGAAACTCACCACCCCTTTGGTACAGCATTTTAAGGAGGTACATGGCAAAAGTGCTGAGTACTTAAAATGGACCATTATAGAGATAGTAAAATGAGAACACCAAATTGTTTTAATTCTGATTATGACCTGATAAAATTCTTGAAATAGTTCCTATTGATGTTTGTCCTTTGAATACCAGTAAACTCGCCTCAATCCATTCAATATCCCCCCTTTTCCCTATATTCTTATTTTTGACTATGTGTTCTACCAGATCTAATTCTTGTAACATCAATTGATTAGCTCTACCCAGTTTTTAAAATGTCCTTTAAATTATATGGTTTTCCATTTAATAGATGCTTAAACATGTGTATAGGCATTCATCTTTAAGGGTGGACATCAGTAATGGGCTAGGTTATGTTTGATTAACTAAATGCATCACTAACACTTTATGCATTCAATTCACTCTGTAAATGTTGGTTGTTCTGAAAAGTCACCTTGTATAGTTTAGACAACTTGAGTGTATGACATTGATAGATATGTTTCTATTTGTATATATATTTTTGCTTATATCTTGTGTTGTACTCTGCAATTAATTTATTATCACAAAAGGTAAATCCTGTAATAACATACCTGTAAGATAAGAGGTTAAATGTAAGGTGATGAAATCCCACATGACTGGGGGTGGAGAGTGTAGGCTCACTCAATGCTAATGCTTTTTAGCCAATCACAAATTACTAAGTGTTTTAAAAGGTCTAATTGGACCATACACTGCAGCTACGATTAAGGCTGTATTTGCCGAAACGCATCAGAAGCAGTGCTGAGGAGTGAGCTCCTTTCTTCATCTCCGCTGTCATAGTGTTATCCAGATCCTGCTATGAATTTTAACTTTTCGTCAATAAAAGTTCAAGTTTTTATCTTCATCCTGTGTGGGAGTGCTCCTCTCTTTGTGTGGATCGTGTGTATATATATATATATATATATATATATATATATATATATATATATATATATATATACAGGGAGTGCAGAATTATTAGGCAAGTTGTATTTTTGAGGATTAATTTTATTATTGAACAAAAAACATGTTCTTAATGAACCCAAAAAACTAATTAATATCAAAGCTGAATATTTTTGGAAGTAGCTTTTAGTTTGTTTTTAGTTTTAGCTATTTTAGGGGGATATCTGTGTGTGCAGGTGACTATTACTGTGCATAATTATTAGGCAACTTAACAAAAAACAAATATATACCCATTTCAATTATTTATTTTTACCAGTGAAACCAATATAACATCTCAACACTCACAAATATACATTTCTGACATTCAAAAACAAAACAAAAACAAATCAGTGACCAATATAGCCACCTTTCTTTGCAAGGACACTCAAAAGCCTGCCATCCATGGATTCTGTCAGTGTTTATATCTGTTCACCATCAACATTGCGTGCAGCAGCAACCACAGCCTCCCAGACACTGTTCAGAGAGGTGTACTGTTTTCCCTCCTTGTAAATCTCACATTTGATGATGGACCACAGGTTCTCAATGGGGTTCAGATCAGGTGAACAAGGAGGCCATGTCATTCGATTTTCTTCTTTTATACCCTTTCTTGCCAGCCACGCTGTGGAGTACTTGGACGCGTGTGATGGAGCATTGTCCTGCATGAAAATCATGTTTTTCTTGAAGAATGCAGACTTCTTCCTGTACCACTGCTTGAAGAAGGTGTCTTCCAGAAACTGGCTGTAGGACTGGGAGTTGAGCTTGACTCCATCCTCAACCCGAAAAGGCCCCACAAGCTCATCTTTGATGATACCAGCCCAAACCAGTACTCCACCTCCACCTTGCTGGCGTCTGAGTCAGACTGGAGCTCTCTGCCCTTTACCAATCCAGCCACGGGCCCATCCATCTGGCCCATCAAGACTCACTCTCATTTCATCAGTCCATAAAACCTTAGAAAAATCAGTCTTGAGATATTTCTTGGCCCAGTCTTGACGTTTCAGCTTGTGTGTCTTGTTCAATGGTGGTCGTCTTGGCAGCTGCACGCTTGACTTTTCTCAGTTCATGGGCAGTTATTTTGCGCCTTGGTTTTTCCACATGCTTCTTGCGACCCTGTTGACTATTTTGAATGAAACGCTTGATTGTTCGATGATCACGCTTCAGAAGCTTTGCAATTTTAAGAGTGCTGTATCCCTCTGCAAGATATCTCACTATTTCTGACTTTTCTGAGCCTGTCAAGTCCATCTTTTGACCCATTTTGCCAAAGGAAAGGAAGTTGCCTAATAATTATGCACACCTGATATAGGGTGTTGATGTCATTAGACCACACCCCTTCTCATTACAGAGATGCACATCACCTAATATGCTTAATTGGTAGTAGGCTTTCGAGCCTATACAGCTTGGAGTAAGACAACATGCATAAAGAGGATGATGTGGTCAAAATACTCATTTGCCTAATAATTCTGCACTCCCTGTATATACATACATGAATATATATAGTTATAGATATACACAGATAGATATAGGAAAATCTATTTATAAATACATAAAACATTTTCTTATGTGCAGAACATATGGAATGTGAAATATTTACAGTAAATACATAGTTAAACACTTTATTAAAAATGAATATTGCATAAAAATGTTTTTGTTTCATGTTTTCACCTACTTAACTGCAAAGGATTCCAATGCACATCACACACACACACACATATATATATATATATATACATATATATATATATATATATATATATACATATATATATATATATATATATATATATATATATACGTGTGTGTATTATATGCCTGTAAATACATATATACACATATAAATACATTGCATACAAAGAGAGAAGCGCTCTACCAGGAACGAACAACAGCTCAGTGGCTTGTTCTATGGCGATTTACCACCCGGAAGCAGCCTCTTTTAGACCAGTGTGCTTTTCACAGAAGAAAACTTTCCTGAATTATATCAGTCTTATCCCGCCAAGTAATGTCAGTCCAGCCCCAAAATACCTGGCAATTCTTCTCTGAACATGGAACATGACAACCCCAGACGATCGTTTCGGCCTCCTATGGGCCTCGTCAGTGAGGTGCAGTCACATTCCTCTAAGCACACTGGGCAAGGAGTCCACGTCTGGTTTCCCCCATCACCCATAGGGAGACTTCCCCAGGATCATAATAATTTGCATACAAAGAGAGAAGCGCTCTACCAGGAACGAACAACAGCTCAGTGGCTTGTTCTATGGCGATTTACCACCCGGAAGCAGCCTCTTTTAGACCAGTGTGCTTTTCACAGAAGAAAACTTTCCTGAAGTATATCAGTCTGATCCCGCCAAGTAAGGTCAGTCCAGCCCTGAAATACCAGGCAATTCTCCTCTGAACAAGGAACATGACAACCCCAGACAATCGTTTTGGACTCCTTTGGGCCACGTCAGTGAGGTGCAGCCACATTCCTCTAAGTACACTGGGCAAGGAGTCCACGTCTGGTTTCCCCCATCACCCATAGGGAGACATCCCCAGGGTCATAAAAATTTGCATACAAAGAGAGAAGCGCTCTACCAGGAACGAACAACAGCTCAGTGGCTTGTTCTATGGCGATTTACCACCTGGAAGCAGCCTCTTTTAGACCAGTGTGCTTTTCACAGAAGAAAACTTTCCTGAAGTATATCAGTCTGATCTCGCCAAGTAAGGTCAGTCCAGCCCTGAAATACCAGGCAATTGTCATCTGAACAAGGAACATGACAACCCCAGAAGATCGTTTTGGCCTCCTATGGGCCTCGTCAGTGAGGTGCAGCCACATTCCTTTAAGCACACTGGGCAAGGAGTCCACGTCTGGTTTCACCCATCACCCATAGGGAGACTTCCCCAGGGTCATAATAATTTGCATACAAAGAGAGAAGCGCTCTACCAGGAACGAACAGGACTGTACTGTGAAGTCAGGATCAGACAGATATGCTTCAGGAAAGTTCTTCTCTGTGAAAGGCACATTTGAGCAAAAAGAGGCTGCTTCTTGGGTGGTAACTAGCCATAGAACAAGCTATTATGCTATTGTTCGTTCTCAGGTTGAGCGCTTCTCTCTTTTTATGTATGCAAATTATGACACTTAGGGAAGTCTCCCTAAGTGTGATGCGGGAATCCAGACGTGGACCCGTTGCTCAGTGTGCCTAGAGGAAAATGGCTGCACCTCACTGACGAGGCCCACAATAGGCCGAAACGTACGTCTGGGGTTTTGCTGTTTTTCTCGTTCAGAGAAGGATTGCCTGGTATTTCGGGGCTGGACTATACTGTTAAGTCAGGATCAGACTGAAATGCTTCAGGAAAGTTCTTCTCTGTGAAAGACACATTTGAGCAAAAAGAAGCTGCTTCTTGGGTGGTAACTAGCCATAAAACAAGCTATTATGCTATTGTTCGTTCTCAGGTTGAGCGCTTCTCTCTTTTTATTTATACATATAAATATATATATATATATATATATATATATACATATGCATATACATCTTTAGACATCTATATGTATGTATCTCAATGTTAAAGCCCTTTGCCTACCTTTTATTTTCTTCTAATGCCTGAGATCTCATATCTTTGAGCCTTTGTAACTTTTGTGTGCACTATTTTACGTTATTAATTTTTATTGACGCGGTAATCATTTTAGCATAAATTGTGATTGGGTTCAATCAGCCACCTTTACTTTCAACACGTAATATGAGTGGTATGCCCGACGAGAGTAATCCACCATGATAAAACCCTTATCTCTCACGCACAAACATTTGTGCTCCACTCGTAATCTGGCCCAATGTAATTATTACTTTTATTTACTGCCTTAATCTTAAAGGGATAAAAACGTCACTGTTGTTCATCAGTATACAAGCTCACAGAGCTGGCAGTTGTTTTAATTGTATCTGTGAGGACTTAAATCATGTCCTACAACTCATACAAGTCTGAGGATATGTGGTGTTGGAATGCTGATGCATGAGCCCACACAGCATATGTGTATATGCCGTAGATGCCGTAGATAAACAGTAATTACTTTAATTTGCTTTTTTGCTTCTGCAAATATATTGCAAAATACTTCTATTTAAAAGAGGAATGCAACCACTCCCACTTCAATGTTGCCCTTTCTATCCATTTAACCTCCTTTTTGTGCAAAACATGACAAGGCAAATTAGTTACCTACCTAGAACCCCCCAAAAATAAGGTGCCTTACTTCATACATCGCTTATCCACTACAAGACAATTGTACTACAAAAATACTTCTAATAAAATGAGTTCTATTAAAATGAATCTTTTAAGCCCTTTTAATTTCTATGCTATATGTTATGAACCTGTGTTCATTGCTAAGATATTTTGCGTGCAAAACAGCAAGACTCTATTTTCTCTTACACTCCTAGCCACTAGTGTGTAAATTAAAAGCTAAATAAAGTTATATTTTTATTTTTCTGATCATGAGTCTTTCCTAGCATAATCAATATAATATATACATACACAATTATTCTCTTATTTAAGTGATAAAGCATAATTTTTACCTTTTTCACCTAGTTATCCTTGCCTCTACATAGATGCCAAATATGAATGTAAGATCATTCACTCTGCTACAGAAGAGCCATTTTCATTACAATATATTTAAAATGTAGAGCCCTTGTGAATAACAGAACTACTACATGTAAGCTAAGCAAGGCTGGATTGGCCTACCAGGGTACCAGGAGATTTCCCGGTGGGCTGCAGCAGCTGGGGCTGGAAAGCTACAATTTAAAGGGGTTATTAATAGATGCAATTGAGCTTTAGAGTTCATATAACAACAATCTGGAACTTTTTTTTAATATATATTAATATAATATAAATCTGAAACAAAATATTGGGGGAAAGAGTATCCCAGTAATTGTGAGTCAACAGAAAATAGGGCTGGTCTCCAAATTTTCCAGGGCTGCTTTTTATTCTCAGTCCAGCCCTGAAGCTAAGTTGAAATTTAGTGAATGCCACTTGGCAGGATCTAATATCATAAATGTTAGTGAGGCTAAACTGAGAAAGAGAATCAAGAACCCTAAATGCTAATATGGTTCATAACTAACACCCGCCTCCCCATTTTGCTCAAATGTGTCTTTGAATTACAAATGAGAACTGTTGTGCATGAAATCAGTCTGTTCCTGCCTAAAAAGGAAACTTCCATCCCTGAAATATTGGGCAGTCCTACTCTGAACAAAATACCTTTGAATATTTTACAATCCCAGACAAATGTTCTAACCTTCTCTGGGCTTCATCAGTAAGGTGTCCAATCTCTTTTTCCTTGGTTTTCTGGGACTGCCCTAGATCACGAGTTTTGAGCACTATATGGAAATTAACGACCGTCACAAAAGCGGCGGTATTTCACCCTATAGCGCTGCTATTACAGGTTTGAAAAAACCCAGCTTGCGCGGGAGATATGGTGGCATTGAGCTCCATACCTCACCCAAATACAAGAGCTGCTTTGATGTGCTCGTGCACGATTTCCCCATAGACATCAATGGGGAGAGCCGGCAAAAAAAAAGCTTAACATCTGTGATTGCGGAATGAAATTCTCCGTAACGCAGCCCCATTGATGTCTATGGGGAAAGAAAAAGTTATGTTTAAACACCCTAACATAAAAACCACGTCTTAACACCCCTGCCGCCCCCAACATCGCCGCAACCTACATAATGTTATTAACCCCTAATCTGCCGCCCCCAACATCGCCGCCACCTACATATATTTATTAACCCTAATCTGATGGCCCTAACATCGCCGCCACCTACATTAGAATTATTAACCCCTAATCTGCCGCCCCCAACATTGCCGCCACCTGCATATATTTATTATCCCCTAATCTGCTGGCCCTAACATTGCTGCCACCTACATATATTTATTAAGCCCAATCTGCTGCCCACAATGTTGCTGCCACTATACTAAAGTTATTAACCCCTAAACCTCTGGCCTCCCACATCACTAACACTACATAAATATATTAACCCCTAAACCTAACCCTAACACCCCTTACTTAAATATAATTAAAATAAATCTAAATTAAACTTACAATTGTTACCTAAATTATTCATATTTAAAACTAAATACAAACTTACCTGTAAAATAAAACCTAAGGTAGCTACAATATAACTAATAGTTACATTATTTTTATTTATTTTATTTATAAAATATTTTACCAGGAAGGATACATTAAGATTTCTCTCATTTTCAAGTATGTCCTGGGTCCACAAAACATTGCATTGATACAATAGGGTACAATAAAATTCAAAAACAATAATAATACACAATATATGCAAAAATGTTACATAGAACAGGTAGGAAATATATAATCAACCATGACAGGTGCATTCTGTTTTGAGATATGTATAGAGGTATCTCTTAAAGGATATTAGGCTTGGGGAAGGTTTGAAAGTGTGCGAGAGGTCATTCCATAACTGTGGCGCTCTGTAGGAAAAGGAGTATCGAGCTGCTTTCTTTTTTATAGAGGCAAGCTAAATAATGTACTGTACTGGATCAGAGGTTATAGGAGGTGGGAATAGCCGGGGAGAGCATTCTGGTCAGGTAGGGTGGGAGCTTCCCAGAAAGGCTCTTAAACACAAGGCAGGAAAGATGGAGGGTGCGTCTGGATTCCAGCGTCAGCCAGTTAAGTTCTTTTAGCATGTCACAATGGTGGGTCCTGTAGTTACATTATAGCACAAAGCGGCAGAATGAGTTATGCAATGTATTAAGTTTATTAAGGTGAGTTTGCGGTGCAGGTGCCTGTAATCCATGATAGGCATCAGCATTTGCTGTACAACATTTTCCTTTGCTGTAGGGCTGAGGCAAGATTTGTTTCTGTACAGGGCACCTAATTTTGGATAAAGTTTAGATGCAAGTTTTTCTATGTGGAGGCCAAAAGATAGATTAGGGTCTAACAACATATCCAAGTATTTGAAAGAGTGGACTGCGGTAAGCATGCAATTGGATTTTGTTTTAATGCGTAGATGGGAATTTTGTAATTTGTGTAATTTAGGACCTGTTCCAAAGATCATTGTGACAGTTTTCTCAGGCCTAGATTTGGAGTTTGGCGGTAGCCGTGAAAACCAGTGTTAGAGGCTCCTAACGCTGGTTTTAGGCTACCGCCGGTATTTGGAGTCATTAAAAAAAGGGTATAACGCTCACTTTTCAGCCGCGACTTTTCCATACCGCAGATCCCCTTACGTCATTTGCGTATCCTATCTTTTCAATGGGATCTTTCTAACTCCGGTATTTAGAGTCGTGTCTGAAGTGAGCGTTAGAAATCTAACGACAAAACTCCAGTCGCAAAAAAAAATCAGTAGTTAAGAGCTTTCTGGGCTAACGCCGGTTCATAAAGCTCTTAACTACTGTACTCTAAAGTACACTAACACCCATAAACTACCTATGTACCCCTAAACCGAGGCCCCCCCACATCGCCGCCACTTGTTAAAAAATTTTTAACCCCTAATCTGCCGACCGCCACCTACGTTATCCTTATGTACCCCTAATCTGCTGCCCCTAACACCGCCGACCCCTATATTATATTTATTAAACCCTAACCTGCCCCCCACAACGTCGCAGCCAGCTACCTACAATAATTAACCCCTAATCTGCCGACCGCAAAGAGCCGCCACCTACATTATAGCTATGTACCCCTAATCTGCTGCCCCTAACACCGCCAACCCCTATATTATATTTATTAACCCCTAATCTGCCCCCCTCAACGTCGCCTCCACCTGCCTACACTTATTAACCCCTAATCTGCCGAGCAGACCTGAGCGCTACTATAATAAAGTTATTAACCCCTAATCCGCCTCACTAACCCTATAATAAATAGTATTAACCCCTAATCTGCCCTCCCTAACATCGCCGACACCTAACTTCAATTATTAACCCCTAATATGCCGATCGGACCTCACCGCTATTCTAATAAATGTATTAACCCCTAAAGCTAAGTCTAACCCTAACACTAACACCCCCTAAATTAAATATAATTTTAATCTAACGAAATAAATTAACTCTTATTAAATAAATTATTCCTATTTAAAGATAAATACTTACCTGTAAAATAAACCCTAATATAACTACAATATACATTATAATTATATTATAGCTATTTTAGGATTAATATTTATTTTATAGGTAACGTTGTAATTATTTTAACCAGGTACAATAGCTATTAAATAGTTAAGAACTATTTAATAGCTAAAATAGTTAAAATAATTACAAAATTACCTGTAAAATATATCCTAACCTAAGTTACAATTAAACCTAACACTACACTATCAATAAATTAATTAAATAAAATACCTATAATTATCTACAATTAAACCTAACACTACACTATCAATAAATAAATTAAATACAATTCCTACAAATAAATACAATGAAATAAACTAACTAAAGTACAAAAAATAAAAAAGAACTAAGTTACAACAAATTAAAAAATATTTACAAACATTAGAAATATATTACAACAATTTTAAACTAATTACACCTACTCTAAGCCCCCTAATAAAATAACAAAGCCCCCCAAAATAAAAAAATGCCCTACCCTATTCTAAATTACTAAAGTTCAAAGCTCTTTTACCTTACCAGCCCTGAACAGGGCCCTTTGCGGGGCATGCCCCAAGAAGTTCAGCTCTTTTGCCTGTAAAAAAAAACATACAATACCCCCCCCAACATTACAACCCACCACCCACATACCCCTAATCTAACCCAAACCCCCCTTAAATAAACCTAACACTAAGCCCCTGAAGATCTCCCTACCTTGAGTCGTCTTCACCCAGCCGAGCCAAATTCTTCATCCAAGCGGAGCAAGAAGAGGTCCTCAATCCGGTAGAAGTCTTCATCCAAGCGGGGCAGAAGAGGTCTTCCATCCGATTGAAGTCTTCATCCAAGAGGCATCTTCTATCGTCATCCATCCGGAGTGGAGCGGCAGCATCCTGAAGGAATCAGCCAATCAGAATCAAGTTCAATCCGATTGGCTGATCCAATCAGCCAATCAGATTGAGCTCGCTGTTCCGATCAGCCAATAGAATGCGAGCTCAATCTGATTTGCTGATTCAATCAGCCAATCAGATTTTTCCTACTTTAATTCCGATTGACTGATAGAATCCTATCAGCCAATCGGAATTCGAGGGACGCCATCTTGGATGACATCATTTAAAGGAACCGTCATTCGTCGTTCAGTCGTCGGCCAGGATGGATGTTCCGCGTCGGAGGTCTTCAGGATGCTGCCGCTCCACTCCGGATGGATGACGATAGAAGATGCCTCTTGGATGAAGACTTCAATCGGATGGAAGACCTCTTCTGCCCCGCTTGGATGAAGACTTCTACCGGATGGAGGACCTCTTCTTGCTCCGCTTGGATGAAGAATTTGGCTCGGCTGGGTGAAGACGACTCAAGGTAGGGTGATCTTCAGGGGCTTAGTGTTAGGTTTATTTAAGGGGGGTTTGGGTTAGATTAGGGGTATGTGGGTGGTGGGTTGTAATGTTGGGGGGGGGTATTGTATGTTTTTTTTTTACAGGCAAAAGAGCTGAACTTCTTGGGGCATGCCCCGCAAAGGGCCCTGTTCAGGGCTGGTAAGGTAAAAGAGCTTTGAACTTTAGTAATTTAGAATAGGGTAGGGCATTTTTTTATTTTGGGGGGCTTTGTTATTTTATTAGGGGGCTTAGAGTAGGTGTAATTAGTTTAAAATTGTTGTAATATATTTCTAATGTTTGTAAATATTTTTTTATTTTTTGTAACTTAGTTCTTTTTTATTTTTGTACTTTAGTTAGTTTATTTCATTGTATTTATTTGTAGGAATTGTATTTAATTTATTTATTGATAGTGTAGTGTTAGGTTTAATTGTAGATAATTATAGGTATTTTATTCAATTAATTTATTGATAGTGTAGTGTTAGGTTTAATTGTAACTTAGGTTAGGATATATTTTACAGGTAAATTTGTAATTATTTTAACTATTTTAGCTATTAAATAGTTCTTAACTATTTAATAGCTATTGTACCTGGTTAAAATAATTACAAAGTTACCTGTAAAATAAATATTAATCCTAAAATAGCTATAATATAATTATAATTTATATTGTAGCTATATTAGGATTTATTTTACAGGTAAGTATTTATCTTTAAATAGGAATAATTTATTTAATAAGAGTTAATTAATTTTGTTAGATTAAAATTATATTTAATTTAGGGGGGTGTTAGTGTTAGGGTTAGACTTAGCTTTAGGGGTTAATACATTTATTAGAATAGCGGTGAGCTCCAGTCGGCAGATTAGGGGTTAATAATTGAAGTTAGGTGTCAGCGATGTTAGGGAGGGCAGATTAGGGGTTAATACTATTTATTATAGGGTTAGTGAGGCGGATTAGGGGTTAATAACTTTATTATAGTAGCGCTCAGGTCCGGTCAGCAGATTAGGGGTTAATAAGTGTAGGCAGGTGGAGGCGACGTTGTGGGGGGCAGATTAGGGGTTAATAAATATAATATAGGGGTCGGCGGTGTTAGGGGCAGCAGATTAGGGGTACATAGGGATAATGTAAGTAGCGGCGGTTTACAGAGCGGAAGATTAGGGGTTAATAATAATATGCAGGGGTCAGCGATAGCGGGGGCGGCAGAATAGGGGTTAATAAGTGTAAGGTTAGGGGTGTTTAGTATCGGGGTACATGTTAGAGTGTTAGGTGCAGACGTAGGAAGTGTTTCCCCATAGGAAACAATGGGGCTGCGTTAGGAGCTGAACGCGGCTTTTTTGCAGGTGTTAGGTTTTTTTCAGCTCAAACAGCCCCATTGTTTCCTATGGGGGAATCGTGCACGAGCACGTTTTTGAGGCTGGCCGCGTCCGTAAGCACCTCTGGTATCGAGAGTTGCAGTTGCGTTAAATATGCTCTACGCTCTTTTTTTGGAGCCTAACGCAGCCATTCTGTGGACTCTCAATACCAGAGTTATTTTAAAGGTGCGGCCAGAAAAAAGCCAGCGTTAGCTACGCGGGTCGTTACTGACAAAACTCTAAATCTAGCCGTCAGTGTTTAGGAAGAGTTTGTTTTTTGAGATCCACTTTTCTACCTCTGATCTTGGAGCACTGCTTCAAGCAGCGGCAGATCAGATTTGTTTGTATAGATTACTGTGTCATCTGCATACATGTGTATAGTTGAGGATTTGCAGACATTAGGCAGATCATTTATAAATAATGTGAATAGTAGGGGGTCGAGAATGGAACCTTGGAGAACACCACACGTGACTGGGAGAGGGAGGGAGTCACTGTTAGAAACGGAGACATATTGTGATCGATCCGATGCATACAGGGAGTGCAGAATTATTAGGCAAGTTGTATTTTTGAGGATTAATTTTATTATTGAACAACAACCATGTTCTCAATGAACTCAAAAAACTCATTAATATCAAAGCTGAATAGTTTTGGAAGTAGTTTTTAGTTTGTTTTTAGTTATAGCTATTTTAGGGGGATATCTGTGTGTGCAGGTGACTATTAATGTGCATAATTATTAGGCAACTTAACAAAAAACAAATATATACCCATTTCAATTATTTATTTTTACCAGTGAAACCAATATAACATCTCAACATTCACAAATATACATTTCTGACATTCAAAAACAAAACAAAAACAAATCAGTGACCAATATAGCCACCTTTCTTTGCAAGGACACTCAAAAGCCTGCCATCCATGGATTCTGTCAGTGTTTTGATCTGTTCACCATCAACATTGCGTGCAGCAGCAACCACAGCCTCCCAGACACTGTTCAGAGAGGTGTACTGTTTTCCCTCCTTGTAAATCTCACATTTGATGATGGACCACAGGTTCTCAATGGGGTTCAGATCAGATGAACAAGGAGGCCATGTCATTAGATTTTCTTCTTTTATACCCTTTCTTGCCAGCCACGCTGTGGAGTACTTGGAAGCGTGTGATGGAGCATTGTCCTGCATGAAAATCATGTTTTTCTTGAAGGATGCAGACTTCTTCCTGTACCACTGCTTGAAGAAGGTGTCTTCCATAAACTGGCAGTAGGACTGGGAGTTGAGCTTGACTCCATCCTCAACCCGAAAAGGCCCCACAAGCTCATCTTTGATGATACCAGCCCAAACCAGTACTCCACCTCCACCTTGCTGGCGTCTGAGTCGGACTGGAGCTCTCTGCCCTTTACCAATCCAGCCACAGGCCCATCCATTTGGCCCATCAAGACTCACTCTCATTTCATCAGTCCATAAAACCTTAGAAAAATCAGTCTTGAGATATTTCTTGGCCCAGTCTTGACGTTTCAGATTGTGTGTCTTGTTCAGTGGTGGTCGTCTTTCAGCCTTTCTTTCCTTGGCCATGTCTCTGAGTATTGCACACCTTGTGCTTTTGGGCACTCCAGTGATGTTGCAGCTCTGAAATATGGCCAAACTGGTGGCAAGTGGCATCTTGGCAGCTGCACGCTTGACTTTTCTCAGTTCATGGGCAGTTATTTTGCGCCTTGGTTTTTCCACACGCTTCTTGCGACCCTGTTGACTATTTTGAATGAAACGCTTGATTGTTCGTTGATCACGCTTCAGAAGCTTTGCAATTTTAAGAGTGCTGCATCCCTCTGCAAGATATCTCACTATTTTTGACTTTTCTGAGCCTGTCAAGTCCTTCTTTTGACCCATTTTGCCAAAGGAAAGGAAGTTGCCTAATAATTATGCACACCTGATATAGGGTGTTGATGTCATTAGACCACACCCCTTCTCATTACAGAGATGCACATCACCTAATATACTTAATTGGTAGTAGGCTTTCGAGCCTATACAGCTTGGAGTAAGACAACATGCATAAAGAGGATGATGTGGTCAAAATACTCATTTGCCTAATAATTCTGCACTCCCTGTATGATTTAAAACAGGTTAACAGATGATCAGCAATACCAGAGTTTTTTAGTTTGGCCAGTAGTATGTCATGGTCTACTGTGTCAAAAGCCTTTGCAAAATCAAGGAAAATAGCTCCAGTTAGGTCTCCTTGTTCCATGCCAGTTTGGATGTTGTTGCAAACTTTTAGGAGGGCAGTTGTAGTGGAGTGATTTGGTCGAAAACCTGATTGATCAGGGGTCAGATAGTTAGAAAGTTGGTAATACCCGCATAATTGCGTATCGACGCATTTTTCTAAGATTTTTGACAATATTGGGAGCAATGATATAGTGCGATAGTTAGAAACCAAGGTAAACTCCCCACTTTTATGAATAGGCACTACTCTTGCAGTTTTCCAGAGTTTGGGTATATATCCAGACATCATATTGTAGCTAGCTTAGGTTTTATTTTTATTTCACAGGTAAGTTTGTATTTATTTTAACTAGGTAGACTAGTTAGTAAATAGTTATTAACTATTTATTAACTACCTAGTTAAAATAAATACAAACTTACCTGTGAAATAAAACCTAAGCTGACTTACAATAACACCTACCATTACAATAAAAAAAAATAGTAATAAAATACTATGTACTAAATTAAAAAAATAAACAGTAAATTACACTAAATAAAAAACGAAATTATCAAAAATAAAAACGATTAACTCCTAATCTAATAGCCCTATCAAAATAAAAAAGCCCCCCCAAAATAAAAAAAAACCCTAGCCTACACTAAACTGCCAATAGCCCTTAAAAGGGCCTTTTGTGGGCCATTGCCCCAAAGATAACAGCTCTTTTACATAGCAATTAAAAATACAAACATCCCCCACAGTAAAACCCACCACCCACACAACCAAACCCCCAAATAAAATTTTATCTAAATAAACCTAAGCTAACCATTGCCCTGAAAAGAGCATTTGGATGGGCATTGCCCTGAAAAGGTCAATCAGCTCTTTTACGAAGTGCCCAAACCCTAAGCTAAAAATAAAACCCACCCAAAAAACCCTTAAAAAAACCTAACACTAACCCCCGAAGATCCACTTACAGTTTTCGAAATCCAGACATCCATCCTCATCCAGCCGGTGAAGTCCTCATCCAAGCGGGCAGAAGTCCTCATCTTCATCCATCCGTCACGGAGCGGGTCCATCTTCAAGACATCCGGTGCGGAGCATCCTCTTCTTATGGTTGCTGCTGTAAACTGAAGTTCCCCTTTAAGTGACGTCATCCAAGATGGCATCCTTTACATTCTAATTGGCTGATAAAATTCTATCAGCCAATAGGAATTATAGGGGGAAAAATCCTATTGGCTGATCCAATCAGCCAATAGGATTGAGCTCACATTCTATTGGCTATTCCAATCAACCAATAGAATGCAAGCTCAATCCTATTGGCTGATTGGATCAGCCAATAGGATTTTTTCCTCTTTAATTTCTATTGGCTGATAAAATTCTATCAGCCAGTCAGAATGTAACGGATGCCATCTTGGATGATGTCACTTAAAGGGGAACTTCAGTTTACAGCAGCGACCGTAAGAAGAGGATGCTCCGCGCCGGATGTCTTGAAGATGGACCCGCTCCACGCCGTATGGATAAAGATAGAAGATGCCGTCTGGATGAAGACTCCTGCCTGCTTCGAATGAGGACTTATGCCGCTGGGATGAAGACTTCTGCCTGCTTTGATGAGGACTTCTGCCCGCTTGAATGAGGACTTCGTAAAAGAGCTGATTGCCCTTTTCAGGGCATGGCAAAAGAGCTAAATGCCCTTTTAAGGGCAATGCCCATCCCAATGCCCTTTTCAGGGCAATGGTTAGCTTAGGTTTATTTAGATAGAATTTTATTTGGGGGGTTTGGTTGTGTGGGTGGTGGGTTTTACTGTTGGGGGGGGGTGTTTGTATTTTTAATTGCTATGTAAAAGAGCTGTTATCTTTGGGTCAATGCCCCGCAAAAGGCCCTTTTAAGGGCTATTGGCAGTTTAGTGTAGGCTAGGGTTTTTTATTTTGGAGGGTCTTTTTTATTTTGATAGGGCTATTAGATTACGAGTAATTTGTTTCTATTTTGTGTAATTTAGTGGGGTTTTTTTTGTAAGTTAGTAAATTGTATTTTATTAATTTAATTTATTTTATTTTAGTGTAATGTTAGGTTTTACTGTAAGACAGATTAGGTTTTATTTCACAGGTAAGTTTGTATTTATTTTAACTAGGTAGTTATTAAATAGTTAATAACTATTTACTAACTAGTCTACCTAGTTAAAATAAATACAAACTTACCTGTGAAATAAAAATAAAACCTAAAATAACTACAATATAACTATTAGTTATATTGTAGCTAGCTTAGGTTTATTTTAAAGATAAGTTTGTATTTAGTTTTAAATAAGAATTATTTAGTTAATAATTGTAAGGTTTATTTAGATTTATTTTAATTATATTTAAGTTAGGAGGTGTTAGGGTTAGTGTTAGATTAAGGCTTAGGGTTAGGGGTTAATATATTTATGCAGTGATGTGGGAGGCCAGAGGTTTAGGGGTTAATAGTTTCATTTAGTATATTTCGTTGTGGGGGGCTTGTGGTTTAGTGGTTAATAGGTTTATTATAGCGGCGGTGTGGGAAGACTGCAGATTAGGGGTTAATAATCTTTAAATAGTGTTTGCGATGCAGGAGGGCAGCGGTTTAGGGGTTAATAGGTTTAGTATAGTGGTGACGATGTCGGGGAGCGGCGGAATAGGGGTTAATACATTTTTAGGTGGCGGCGATGTCCGGAGTAGCAGATTAGGGGTTAATAATTTTATTATAGTGTTTGCGATGCGGGAGGGCCTCGGTTTAGGGGTTAATAGGTAGTTTATGGGTGTTAGTGTACTTTGTAACACTTTAGTTATGAGTTTTATGTTACAGCTACTCATAACTACTGACTTTAGATGGCAGTACGGATCTTGTCAGTATAGGGTGTACCGCTCACTTTTTAGCTTCCCAGGCAAACTCGTAATACCGGCGCTATGGAAGTCCCATTGAAAAAGGACTTTTTTAAAAGTGCTGTACTGATGTTGCGTGATGGCCAAAAAGGTGTGCGGTACACCTATACCTGCAAGACTTGTAATAGTGGTGTTAGGGGAAAAGCAGCGTTATGAAGCATAACGATGCTTTTTCACTCATAACACAAAACTCGTAATCTAGCTGTTCGTTTGCTTTTGTTTACTTTTATGGCGCTACAGATGTAAATGTAAAGATTTTACATTGACTAAAGATTGCCTACAACAGACTTTTTTTTGTCCTTTATACAGCATTTTTGTTAGCTGTTAGTTTCCTTACTGCCATTTAGGAGACCGATCCTCAAGGGTCATAATAGCTAACAAAGACTAAATTGCTATCTTTATATTACTTAAATAATAGGAATGTAACTTTCCCATGGTTTTGCTTTTATGCACATTGTAATTTCTTAATGCTAAAATCAGATTAATATTTTGAGTAATGTTTTCTTTTGTGTTAATAGGCTTTGCTTTCCTAAAGATTGCAATGACTTTAGGATGTATAAAACTTTAAAACTTGCTCTGGGTAGCTCTTTCTGTTATAATAGAATATGTACCCTTTATGAAAAAAGTAAGTAAATCACTGTATGTAGTTCCAGAAATAAAGAGGCATAAAACACAGTATTTTTCTTTCATGATTCAGAAAGAGCATTCAATTAAAAAAACAAAAAAACAAAACAAAACATTTCCAATTTAATGGTAATGGTTTAATTGTTCTCTTGGTGTCCTTTGTTGAAGAGCATGCATAGTAGACTCAGGAGTGTGCACAAGTTTGGAGCACTATAAAGCAGTAGATTTGCATGCATCCTTTTAACAATGTTATACTTTTTTAAACACCAGATGGTAACAGTGTTTGCACAATGTATAACTCATTGCATTGATGAAACGTTGCTACCATATAGAGCTTCAGACAAATGCAAGTCAGAGCCTTCCTTGGTATATTCTACTACAAAGGAGAGACTAAAGTAAATTTGATTAAAGTAAATTGAAAGATTTATTTTTTTAATTGTACACTCTGGGCGCCATGTACTAGGCATCGAAGTGACCCTTTGTCTGTATTTCCGCGTCAAAATCCGCTCACGGTTTACATCTCTTATTTACCAATCCGCAATCGAATTGAAAAACCAATCATTTTCATCAGCGATCGTAATTTTACACAACTAATCGTATGAACCCTTTTTTCACTTACTACATGATCGATCGCACGTAATTTCGCTATTATCGGAAATTGTCAATCTTACCATTTAGGTAGCGAATACAATAGAAAACTATAGGGGGTATCAAACTGATGCCAGTTTGAAGTACTTAAGTGAAATGACTAGACTACAATAGTTTCATTATTGGTTTTTGGATCAGTAAATGAAGATGGAAACACTTTTACATATATTTCTATTCAGAATACTATTCAAAAATACATATTAATTAAACCATGGTTTTAAGGGTTGTATTTAGCCATGATTTCAAAATTAAATAAAGCTTTGAAAAATACAGTACATTAAATATATTTCTATAATTTTTTAAATTTGGGGACAAGTGTATGGCGCACAAGTTGAATGCTATA
The DNA here is from genome assembly GCF_027579735.1 of Bombina bombina. NCBI lineage: Eukaryota > Metazoa > Chordata > Amphibia > Anura > Bombinatoridae > Bombina > Bombina bombina. The sequence continues at coordinate 1,276,464,107 of NC_069500.1, forward strand.
TGATACGTTATATGATGCATGAAAAAAAGCAGTAGCTATTGAAAAATATATAATAAGATAGCACATTAAACAACGTAAGAAACACACATTTTTGGTGCAGACAATTAAACAATAAATATGATTTTTACATTAATTTATAATTACCTTGAATATCACTATCACAGTCATCGGTGATGCCCTCAATGACCTCCGTGCCAAGCCAATGGAGAACTTTTCTTTCAAAGTCAGTCAAATCTGCGACATAAGATTGTCCGCCTCCAGTACCACGTGCATATTGCTTTTCTTTGGCAATTTTTGATTTAGTTTGACGCTTGATATCATTGAACCTTTTTTTGCAGGATTCAATATCTTTTTTCGTTGGTCCTTGAGCACTCACAGCGTCACTAATTTTTTCCCAAATAATCTTCTTATGGGCACCGGGGTTTGCTTGACTCGACTACCATAAATATTATCATAATATTTGAGTACTAGATCAAAAAGTACAGCATTCTGTTGATGCGAGAAGTTAGGGTTGCGAGTCTTCTTGGAAGTAGCTGAATCTCCGGAGCAAGCCATCTTCTCAAGGTAAATACCAAAAGTAACTAAACAATATACTAAGATTTCTGGCAAATACACGTTGTTATACATGTCAACAGCTTAAAGGGACATAAAACACATTTTTTTTTTCTTTCATGATTTAGATAGAACATAAACTTTTAAACAACTTTCTAATTTACTTCTATTATCAATTTTTCTTAGTTTTCTTGTTATCCTTTGTGGAAAAGCAGAAATGCTAGTGCACGTGTCTGCAGCGCTACATAGCAGCAGTTTTGCAACAATGTTATACATTAGCAGGAGCACTAGATGGCACCACTATTTCCTGTCGTGTAGTGCTTCAGGCATGTGCAGGCTACCTACCTAGGTATCGCTTCAACAAAGAATAACATGAGAATGAAAAAAAATTGATAATAGAAGTAACTTTTTAAAAATTATATCCTCTATCTGAATCATGAAAGAAAATTTTGGGGTTTAATGTCCCTTTACGTTGCCGCTTGTATGACGATTATGACACCTAGATGGTCACGTGGGTTAATAACTAAACCAATTATACCGTAGACTGATTAGTAACTTTGTTCTTTTGCGCTGAGCGAAGCTTCAAAGTTATCAATAATCCGATTGTCTTCGAGACAGATTAGATGCGAAATTTTACGGCTTGGTTTTTTAGTACATTCATGTAACTAAGTTCTATCCGCAAGGTGCGAATGCCAGCGGGTTAATTCGATATGCTTTGTGCGAAAATGTTGACGCCTTAGTACATGGCGCCCTCTGTCTGAATCATCAAAGAGAAATGTGGGTTTTACTGTCCCTTTAAAAAAGCATTTAGGCCAAAAAATAAATGCCTGTAAACACCATTTTATTTTTGAATAACATACTCTTGTACTAGCAAAAGTGCTTCTAATAAAAGCTATAAATGTTTACAGGGCACATGCACATGATGTACATTTCACTTTTAATCCTAAAGGCCTCTATTAAAGGGACATTAAACACTAAATAAAAGCTAGATAGAATAAAGCATTCAATGAATAGATTAGTTTGAGAATAACCTGTAGGGCAAGTTTACATATGCGGCGTCGCCCGCAAAAGTCAGCGATGCCGGTTTTTACATGGTTTTGGTATCACATATACAGTGCCGCATATAAATGAGACGTGAATATTTCACCCGTCGCACGCAATTTTTACTCCCATAAGTTAACATATAAAAGTATTAACCCCTAATCCGCCAAACCCACACAACGCAAATAACTAATTAAATTACTAAGCCCCCTATCCTAACAGCCCCTAACTTAACCCCACTTACCTATATTAAAAAATACTAAGTTACAATAAAAATAAAAAAGCTAACATTACTTAAAAATAAAAAATAAAAAAAATTAAATTAATCTAAGATTACAAATAATAAAAAAAAGTCTAACATTACATAAAATAATAAACCAAATTATCAAAAATAAAAAATTAAACCTAATCCCTATGAAAATAAAAAAGCCCCCCCAAAATAAAAACACCCCCTAATCTAATACTAAACTACCAATAGCCCTTAAAAGGGCCTTTTGTAGGGCATTGCCCTAAGTTAAACAGCTCTTCTACCTTAAAAAATACTAAGTCCCCGCTGTAACAGTAAAACCCCCCACCCACCAAACCCCCCAAAATAAAAAACCTAACACTAAAAAATCCTAAACTACCCATTGCCCCTAAAGGGGTATTTGTATGGCCATTGCCATTAAAAGGGCATTCAGCTCTTTTAAGAGTGCCCAATAAATCCCTAATCTAAAAAAAAAAAAACCCCAAAAATGAAAAAAAAAAGCCTTTGTGATGAGAGTGGGCGGTGACGTCACCGGATGGGGGCTTGGCTTATGGCTATTATTGTCTATGTCACAGTTACTAAGTTATATGTGTTGTGCAAGCTTTATAGTTTAATGTTCTGCAATAAAATAGCGTTGTACCTTCTATGCTGTGTCCTGCATCTCATGACATGGTGTCAGAAGTTCTTGCCTGCGCTTCTGTTTCCTGAGTAATGACGATGTTGAAGTTTACCCCACCTGAGCCTTTTGATTTCTCTCAGCCCGCAGCTTGGCCCACATGGCGTCAGCGGTTTCAACGCTTCAGGATTGCTTCCAAGCTTGACAAGGAGGATGGTTAAATACAAGTTAATTCTCTTTTATACTCTATGGGGAAAGATGTGGAGCCAGTGTTTAATGCCTTTACATTCCAAGAAGGGGAAGAATTTGACTTTGAAATAGTTATGAACAAACTCAGTGCCCACTTTGTGCCCAAAAGAAATGTGATTCATGAGAGGGCTTGTTTTCACAAATGTGCCCAGCGTGTGGGAGAAACTGTGGAGTCATTTGTGTGCAGCCTGTATGAACTAGCTGAATTCTGTGAGTTTGTTGTTGCTAAAGAAGAGCAAAACAGAGACAGACTAGTCATAGGAATTGCAGATGCTGAGGTCTCACTGAAGCTACAGTTGGAGGCTGAATTAACGTTAGATGGGGCTATTAGGATGGCCCACCAGAGTGAACTGGTGAAAAAGCAAAGTGCTGATCTGAGGTCTGAGAGTATTGTGGATGAAGTGCAGCAGTTCATGAGAACTGCAGGTGAAAGGCACAGTGTGAGCGGTAGACCAAGGGCAACAGATAGGCCCAGAAGTGGATGGGTGCAGCATATGCCCTGCTAAAGATAAATGATGTAGAAAGTGTAACCAAATGGGCCATTTTGAAGTGGCGTGTAAGACTAATACATTAAGGAGATGCATGTGGATAGTGATAGAATGAGATCTACCGAAATCCTATTGGCTGTTCAAATTTCGGTAGCTCTCATCCTATTGGCTGATTTAAATTTGAAGAATCAAATTAGCCAATAGGAATGCAAAGGACGCCATATTTAAACGCGTACCTTGAATTCACTGTTCAGTGTACGGCGGTGATCATACGAAGAGAATCCTCCACGCTCCATGGCTCCGCGGTCGCTGGTCCTGCTGCACGCTCATTTCTGCTCTGCGCTGGCTTGGTCCTGAATGAAGAAGGAGAAGATGTTGGCCGCTTGGAAGAAGACTTCACCGCCTGGAACAGGGCCTTCTCCGCCGGACTTCAGGAACAGTGAGTACCTAATTAGGGGTTTTTGGGATTTTTTTAGATTTGGGATTTATTGGGCACTCTTAAAAGAGCTGAATGCCCTTTTAAGGGCAGTAAAAGAGCTGAATGCCCTTTTATGGGCAGTAAAAGAGCTGAATGCCCTTTTACGGGCAATGCCCAAACAAATGCCCCTTTAGGGGCAATGGGTAGTTTATTTATTTTTTAGTGTTAGGTTTATTTATTTGGGGGGGTTTGGTGGGTGGTGAGTTTTACTTTTAGGTGGGGACTTAGAATTTTTTTTAAATGCAAAAGAGCTGTTTAACTTATGGCAATGCCCTACAAAAAGCCCTTTTAAGGGCTATTGGTAGTTTAGCATTAGATTAGTGGGTGTTTTTATTTGGGGGGGCTTTTTTATTTTCATAGGGATTAGGTTTAATTTTTTTTATTTTGGATAATTTTGTTTATTATTTTCTGTAATGTTAGACTTTTTTATTTTTGGTAATTTTAAATTAATTTATACATTTATTAGGTAGTTTGCGATGTTGGGGTTGGCGGATTTAGGGGTTAATACTTTTACTAGGTAGATCGTGATGTGGGTGAATGGAGTATTAGGGGTTAATAGTTTAATTAGGCATATTGCGTTGTGGGATAATGGCGGATTTGGGGTTTATACATTTATTAGGTAGTTTGCGATGTTGGGGTTGGCGGATTTAGGGGTTAATACTTTTACTAGGTAGATCACAATGTGGGTGAATGGCGGATTAGGGGTTAATAGTTTAATTAGGCATATTGTGTTGTGGGGGGTTGTCAGTTTAGGGTTAATACTTTTACTATTAGTGTGGGGGGATTGCGGATATAGGGGTTTTTACGTGTTACGATTTTTTATTTTAATTATAATTTAGTATTTTATTATTTTATGTAATTTGGGGTTAATTTAGTGGGTGTTAGGTTAGGGGGCTTAGTAATTAAATTAGTTATTTTCTTTGTGGGGGGTTGGCGGATTAGGGGTTAATAGGTTAATTAGGGTACTTGCGTTGTGGGAGTTTGGCGGATTAGGGATTAATAGTTTTATTAGGATTATTGCGTTGTGTGGGTTTGGCGGTTTAGGGGTTAATAGTTTGATTAGGATTATTGCATTGTGTGGGTTTGGTGGATTAGGGGTTAATAGATTTATAAGGTTTGTTGTGATGTGGATTAATGGCGTATTGGGGTTAATAGTTTAATTAGGCATATTGCGTTGTGGGTTAATGGCGGATTAAGGGTTTATACATTTATTAGGTAGTTTGCGATGTTGGGGTTGGCGGATTTAGGGGTTAATACTTTTACTAGGTAGATCGCGATGTGGATGAATGGCGGAGTAGGGGTTAATAGTTTAATTTGGCATATTGCATTGTGGGGGGTTGTCAATTTAGGGTTAATACTTTTTATTATTAGTGGTGATGTGGGGGATTGCAGATATAGGGTTTTTTACTTTTCGGGTTTATTTTTGGAAGACGGATTAGACTTTTACGGGAGATTTTATATATTTTTTATTTTCTTAGGCACCAGCAATTTCTAAAGGGTCGTAAGTCACTGGCGACTCCAAAATATTTACTCTCATTTCTGGACATCGCTAGTTTATCCGTTCACTTTATGAACTGCCGGTGCCGTATATGTGATACCCTGATGTGCTAGGTGAAATTACGGGCAGCGCGGGTTATAGCAGTTACGCTGAAGCTTGCGCCACATATGTAATCTCGCCCGTAGATGGATTTTTTAAAGTTTAATTTGTTGTGTAAATATTGACAAAATAAGTGTAACATTTAAGTGTCTATAAAGCAATGGAAGCTGCCATGTTGTAACTTAGGTTTCATTTTCTGCTGAGGCCAATTAGAGACAGTTATATATAAGTCACTAGAGCGTGCAGCCAATAACTGAGTGGAATATAAAAGTGTTCTGCACTTCCCCAGGACCTGAAAAGCTCACAATTGTTAGAATGAAATTACAGGAAAACTGGACAAAATAAATAATGAAAGTATATTGCAAAGTTTTTTGTATTGAAAATGTATCATTTTATATTACCATCTCAAAGTGTTTAATGTCCCTTTAAGCTCTCTGGGCTTATGAGAGTCTATAAGAAATCTCACCAGTATTAAGAAGCCCCTGTCCCAATTCTAGGCAGTTTTTACCTTGAGAATAGTGTGTCTCGCAAAGCAATGATTTATGTATGTGAAGGTGATGCAGGCATTGCAATAGGACTCCCCCAAAAAATCTGAATTTAAAAATGTATAAAAATAATAAATAAATAAATAAATAAATAAATTAATTAATTAATTAAATTGTATTGGTTAATTTTATTAAATATAGTAAGACCCAAACATTTTCTTTATATTCAAATAGAGAATATAAATTTAAAAAAGTTTCCAGTTTGCTTCTATTATTCAATTTGCTTCATTCTCATGTTATTATTTGTTGAAGAGATATACATAGGTAGGTAGCGTGCACATGCCTGAAGCATTACATGACAGGAAACAGTGCTGTAATCCAGTGCTCTTGCTAATGTATAACATTGTTGCAAAAATGCTTCCATATAGTGCTACAGACTTGTGCACACTCCTGAGCTTACATCCCTGCTTTTCAACAAAGGATATAAAAAACAAAGACAGTTTGATAATAGAAGTAAATTGTAAAGTAGTTTAAAATTTTATGTTCTATATGAATCATTAAAGAAAAAATTGGGGTTTTATGTTCCTTTAAGGTGAACAGTAGAAATCACCTTTTAAAGTGAACCCCCTGCTCCCTGCTAACTTTGCACTCCCAACAAATTTTTTCTTTCCAGTTCCAGTACTTGCTATGGGAGACATCTTGAAATCAGTATAATGCCAGCCTCCAAAAAATAAAAAACCTTTATTTCTTTGGTTTGGGTTCAAAAGGCATAGTACAATGTTTCAGGACTACAATAGGCCCTTAGTCATGACTAAGGGCCTATTGTTGTAGGCCTGAAATGTTGTACTATGCTTTTTGGACCCAAATCAAAGAAATAAAGGTATTTTAACATTTTGGAGGCTGGAATTATACTGAATTATACTGAATTCATGTTTGAGTTGGACTTGACAAGTCTTTTTCCGTGTCCCTTTCAAGAAAGTGTGCTGTTTTCCAGTTTTGTGGATTCAAAATGTGAGGCATCTTGCCACTCGCAGGTGCAGCCCCTTTTTGTTATAGAATTGCCTGAGGGCAGCCCCTGCCAATATCAGTGTAATTTTTCACATCTGACCTGGCAAAGTTTAAATAACCGAGGCCTCAGTGAAATAACTTCTAATGATTACTAATTGAAGGATCTAGCACTATCTAATTAAACACCTAAATAACATTTGTGAAACCTGTACACTTAAAAATACTGGCTTCAAAACAAGCTCAGTTTATAGATTAAAAGGCTCTGCAGCAAATTGGTTAAATATATATATTGCCACAGGCCAATTTTCAAAGTCCTCTCAGTAAATGAAAGCATATTAATGCTTACACATGTCTGACATTAATAAATAATGTTATTAAAAAATATAATTAAACTGTGACATACTACATTTAGCATTCACATTAATCCCTTTAATTTACACTGCGTGTTAATGCATTACCGTCCGTAATATGAGGCTTATGATATTAGTAGTCACCTTATCTTAAGGCTAGCAATAAGGATTTTCAGTTAGATCCTCAATGTTAAAAGATATTAAACCCCAATTTTTTTGCTGTATTAATTCTAAAATGTATTTTGAAAAATAATCAGCAGATTACTATTTGGCACTAGTTTGTGTCTTTTCTGGGGCACAGAAAACCATTTGCAGTTCTCCATTTAGATAGTTCATGTTTTAAATGAAAATCGTGTGCCGGCAGCACGGGCTGCACATATTTATATCGTCCAGAAGGGAAATTTGAACTAAACTCATATGTATATATCGGTTTGTGTCCCTAGCTGACAGAACTAGATTCTCAATTTAAATGTGAGATGCCTTAAGGAGAAAATGCTAATGTCATTTCACGCTTACAAATGAGTCATAAGTAATTAGTACCAAAATGTAATTCATTTTTTTTAAATACACTTTTAATGGAAAATCGTTCGATATTTTACACTCTTGGTGCCTGCAATGTGTATTACAATCTGCTTTGTGTTTTCACAGCTGATTGATAGCGAAGATTTACAGCCACCCACCACTGGACTTTATTTTTCCTGACAGAACCGCAGTTTGTTCCTGTTAACTGTTCATTTACCTGTTAGGTAATCACAATTTGATTGTGCATACTGATAATGCTATTTAGTAGTAATATTCAGTAGTAATAAATAATTTTTGTTTGTGCATTCTGCCTTTGTCTGCAACCTTTGATTGAATGCATAGGTAACCTGTGGGTTGTTGCAAAAATCGGTAGATGAGTGTGTGCTGGATTAAGGGTATTTTCTAATATTCTCTTTTTCTTTATTATAAATTTGACTTATTACCCCCGTGCACCGGAGCTGCAACTAACAATTTTTTGCATCTCTGCTACTCAACCATATTACAATTTCCCACATACAGCTGGTACTTGTTCTAAATATATATATAAGGAGCCCTTTGCTGTTAAGTAGATGAAAACATGTAAAAGCATAATTATGCAATATTCATTTTTAATAAAGTTTTTAACTATGTATTTACTGTAAATATTTGACATTCCAATGTTATGCACATAGCAGAATATGTTCTAAGTATTTCTAAATAGATATTCCTATATTAGAATTTAAATGAATTGGGGGGTGAAAGTGTTAACCAGAGTTAAGTAAAGTATCAAGTAATGTCTTTAATTCTTATCTAGTTGACAAATGTCTAATGTGTTAATTTCAAATATTACTTTAGACAATACTTGTTGTGGGCTGCTAATAGTGAATAGCAACTGACAACTAGTTAAACTAATTGTAAAAGAGATACAATAGACCCTAAGGGGTCCGGTAGGAGTAGCTTGGTCTCTCCTGCTGGTTTCTTTTAATATGCTGACTCTTGTGGTTTAAAAAAATATGCATAACCTTATACTTACCTATATAGCCTTTGGTCTCTAATGTGCAATAGATTAAAAGTTAAATATAGCCCTCGGATTGTAAGGGCTTAGCTTACTATATATTTCCTAGACCAAGGCTGTTAGATATTACTCATTATTGCTTCTATACGCGATTGCTCAAAGCAATCCACAGAGCTCCAGTGTTTTTAATTTTAGCTTAAGCTACAGTATGCATGTATGTTCCTAGTTGATTTCATTAAAGAGTAATTGTTTGAATGATATGGAACATTTTTAATATTTTCTTATAATCTCTGTATTTTCAGAATTAACCCATATGTCAATTGTGGAACTGCTTTTTATTTAAACTCTATTGTATCTCTTTTACAATTAGTTTAACTAGTTGTCAGATATTCCTATATATATATCTGTATATATCTATATCTATATCTTTATATAAATATATATATATATATATATATATATATATAAACATACACAGGGTCGTCACTAGAAATTTTGGGGTCCCTGACTTAACTATTGATCAGGGCCCCGCCCTTTGTCATGTGCAATTTTTGACCAAGTGACTAAAACGTATATGCACTTTATTCTTAAGTGTAGTCAAACTTAAAAATGTTGTAACGGTAGTAATATACAAACACAAAAAACACACAGACACACTCATACACTGAAACACACACTCACACATAAGGATTCACATATAGACACTCTAGCAGACACGCAAAGAAACACACTCAGACACAAACAGACACTCAGCACTTGTTTACATTGACCTGACAAGTAATGAGGTAGACTACAGTTTTGTCAAAAAATTAGATTTACAAGACAAAATATGGAGTTCTGATTATCTTTTTGCCAAGGAAGATGTTAACTATATGATTACAACAGCATGCAGTGGCTGAAAGGAAGGGTCCTGAACTGCCTAAACAATAATTTATAGGTTAAGTGGTCGATTGGTAACTTCTGGAAAGGTTTCATTAGTCTCAAAGTCTGTAGAAAGATCTGAATAAGCAGTCAAAATGCCCTAAATAGGAACAGACAATGGACACACACACACAAACTCAAACACAAACTTGCACATACACCCAAGGAAACACCCACAGAGACAGCCTCAGAAAACACACAAAGACATACACAAACACAGAGAGACACCCACAGAAAAAACACAAAGACATACACACACACACAGAGACACCCACATAAAACACACAGAGACATACATACACATACACTCTCACTGAGACATCCACAGAAAATACACAATGATATACACACACACACACCTTCACAGAGACACCAACATAAAACACACAGACATATGCACACACCCTCACAGAGACACCCACAGAAAATACACAGACATATGCACACACCATCACAGAGACACCCAAGACATCCGACGCGGAGCATCCTCTTCATCCGACGGCTTCTTACTGAATGACGGTTCCTTTAAGTGACGTCATCCAAGATGGCGTCCCTTAGATTCCGATTGGCTGATAGAATTCTATCAGCCAATCGGAATTAAGGAATAAAAAATCCTATTGGCTGATGCAATCAGCCAATCGTATTGAAGTTCAATCCTATTGGCTGATCCAATCAGCCAATAGGATAGAGCTCACATTCTATTGGCTGATTGGAACAGCCCCCCAAATAGCCTTTATTTTGATAAGGCTATTAGATTAGGTGTAATTAGTTTAAATATCTGTAATTTGTTTATTATTTTCTGTAATTTAGTGGGGCTTTTTTTGTACTTTAGCTAATTTAATTTTATTTAGGTAATTGTATTTAATTTAGTTAATTTATTTAATTATAGTGTAGTGTTAGGTGTTATTGTAATTTAGGTTAGGTTTTATTTTACAGGTACTTTTGTATTTATTTTAGCTAGGTAGTTATTAAATAGTTAATAACTATTTAGTAACTATTCTATCTAGTTAAAATAAATACAAACTTGCCTGTAAAATAAAAATAAACCCTAAGCTAGCTACAATGTAACTATTAGTTATATTGTAGCAAGCTTAGGGTTTATTTTACAGGTAAGTATTTAGTTTTAAATAGGAATAATGTAGTTAATTATAGTAATTTAATTTAGATTTATTTTAATTATATTTTAGTTAGGGGGTGTTAGGGTTAGGGTTAGACTTAGTTTTAGGGGTTCATACATTTAGTATAATGGCGGCGACAATGGGGGCAGCAGATTAGGGGTTAATAAATGTAGGTAGGTGGCGGCGATGTTAGGGACGGCAGATTAGGGGTTAATCCTAGGCAGGAGTGTGGCGGTTTAGGGGTTAATATGTTTACTATAGTGGCGGCGACATTGGGGGCGGCAGATTAGGGGTTAATAAGTGTAGGTAGGTGGTGGCGACATTAGGGGTTAATAAATAGTATGTAGGTGTCGGCGATATTGGGGGCAGCAGATTAGGGGTTCATAAGTATAATGTAGGTGGCGGCGGTGTCCAGAGCGCCAGATTAGGGGTTAATAAATATAATGTAGGTGTCGGTTGTCGGGGGCGGCAGATTAGGGGTTAATAAGTGTAAAATTAGGGGTGTTTAGACTCGGGGTTCATGTTAGGGTGTTAGGTGTAGACATAACTTTTATTTCCCCATAGGATTCAATGGGGCTGCGTTAAGGAGTTTTACGCTGCTTTTTTGCAGGTGTTAGACTTTTTCTCAGCCGGCTCTCCCCGTTGATTCCTATGGGGAAATCGTGCATGAGCACGTACGACCAGCTCACCGCTGACTTAAGCAGCTCTGGTATTGGAGTGTGGTAATGAGCAAATTTTTGCTCAACGCTCACTTCTTATCTTTTAACGCCGGGTTTGTAAAAAGTTTGTAAGTGAGCGGTGAGAGAAAACTGCTCGTTAGCACCGCACAGCCTCTAACGCAAAACTCGTAATCTAGCTGATATTTTGCTACATCGACATTCCACTCCATATAAAGATGGGAGTTTCTCTTTTTATAAGGCAATGTGATTTCGAGAAACCTGGCATTGACTTGAAAATTGTATTTCCAGCTATTTTAGTCTGACTAGCATTATCACAACCAGGGAAATAAAGCCTAATGATATTTATAACTGATATATAATTATATTATCGCTGGTTCTTATCATCACATTTCATCAGTAAAATAAAACCACTCATATCTCATCTCTTGTATAATTATTTGTCACAGGTGCTGATATAGCTAATATTACTGCAACTGACAGCTCACTCTAACATGAAAAATGCTCGCTGGTCCTTTTCAATGAACCAGATTCTGTAGAATGTTGAAAATGATCATCTTTGAGGGAAAAAATTATTTGTTTTAAAAATTTTTAGAGTGATTTTTAGCAAAAATTTCTATCCCAGGGGAAGATCAAAAGGGAAAACCGTATTCCTTGTAATAGGCTCCTAATATTTTTTTTTATATATATAAATAAGCTGGTAGCTTTACTGGCCCAGTAAGTAATGTTGCCCATTTAGTGATTATAATTTACCTGTAAAAATAATTAACAAACCCCATATGCCAACAGCTTAGACACATTTGGAAGACATTTCTATGAGGTTCTCAAACAGAATTTTACTGGCCAACTTAATTCAGATAAATGTTCTACTAACTGGTCAGTGTGCAATAGTAATTGTAGGTGTCAAAGAGGCATGATGGGTAACATTTTCTTTGCTTAATCTAAAAGAGGACATTTCAGTATCTATGTGTTTAATATATATATATATATATATATATATATATATATATATATATATATATATATATATATATATATAAAACAAAATATCTGCACTCACTGGACTTTATGTGAAAATAGGTTTATAGTGACGTTTCGGGGTATAACACCCCTTCCTCAGACCCTTGCATTGAAGATTCAGTGTACAGCGGCAACCGTAGGAAGAGGATGCTCCGCGCCGGATGTCTTCAGGATGGACCTGCTCCGCACCTCTGGGATCAAGATAGAATATGCCGCCTGGATGAAGATTGAAGAGGCCGCCTGGATGAAGACTTCTCGCCGCTTGGATTAGGACGTCGCCGCCGAGATGAAAATTGAAGGGTCCGTCTGGATCAAGATTTCTCGCTGCCTGGATTAGGACTTCAACTTCGGGATGAAGATCGTTCAAGAGGGACTTCAAGAACTGTAAGTGGATTGTCAGGGGTTAGTGTTAGGCTTTTTTAAGGGTTTTTTGGGTGTGTTTTTTTTTAGTTTACAGTCTGGGCAGTAAAAGAGCTATATGCCCTTTTAAGGGCAATGCCCATACAAATACCATTTTCAGGACAATGGGTAGCTTAGGTTTTTTAAAATTAGGTTTTTATTTTGAGAGGTTGGTTGGGTGGTGGGTTTTACTGTTGGGGGGTCTTTGAGTTTTTTTTTAAAGGTAAAAAAGCTGATATCTTTGGGGCAATGCCCCACAAACCCCTTTTCAGGGCCATTTGTAGTTTATTGTAGGCTAGGGGTTTTTATTTTTGGGTGGCATTTTTTATTTTGATAGGGCTATTAGATTAGGTGCAATTATTTTTATTTTGGATAATTTCGTTTTTTATTTTTTGTAATTGAGTGTTTGTTATTTTTTGTAACAGTATTTTTTTGTTTTGTAATTAGATACTTTGTAGTGCTAGGATTTTTTTAATGTGTAGTTTAGTTTTATTTAATCGGTAGTTAGTTTATTTTTAGTTTAATAATTATATTAGTTTAATTGTTAGTTTAAGCTTAGTTTTTATAATTTGACAGATAAGTTTTAATTTAATTTAAGCTAGGGAAATTGTAAATTTAATATAAAGTTAGGGGGGCATTAGGTTTAGGGGTTACTAGTTTAATTTAGTGTATTTTGATGTGGGGGGCTGGCAGTTTAGGGGTTAATAGGTTTATTAAGTGTTAGTGATGAGGGAGGCCAGAGGTTTAGGGGTTAATAACTTTATTTAGTTGCAGCAATGTTGGGGAGCGGGGGAATAGGGGTTAATAACTTTAGTATAGTGTGGGTGATGTTGGGGTGTGGTGGAATAGGGGTTAATAAATGTAGTATAGTGGCGGCGATATCAGGAGCGGCAGATTAGGGGTCAATAATATGATTTAGGTGGCAGCGATATCAGGAGCTGCAGATTAGGGGTTAATAACTGTAGGCAGGCTTCGGCGATGTCGGGGGCAGCAGAGTAGGGGTGTTTAGACGTAGGGTTTATGTTAGGGTGTTAGGTTTAAACATTAGTTTTTTTTTCCACATAGACATCAATGGGGCTGCGTTACAGAGCTTTTGTTTCCACGATCGCAGGTGTTAGGTTTTTTTTTTAGCCGGCTCTCCCCATTGATGTCTATGGGGACAGCGTGCATGAGCACGTCAGAACAGCGCTTGTATTTTGGTGCGGTATGGAGCTCAAATTCTCCATATCGCCTGTCCAAGCCGTTTTTTTTAAACTTGTAATGGCAGCGCTATAGGGGTTAAATAACGCCACTTTTGTTGCGTTCCTTACTTTCCCTATAGCGCTTAAAACTCGTAATCTAAATGTTTGTTTGTTATTTAAAAATTGTTGTGTGGGGAAGTATTAGAAAAAGTAGTAGTAACATAATATGAGAAAATCATCAATTAAAATTTTTCCAGCAGCAAATAAATGTAAACACGTTTTAATAAATTGTAGCTTATGCTGTATAAAAATATATATATTTACCATTCCCTTAATATACTAAATATTTTCTGTTGACCAATTAACTTTTAATAAAGTGTACACAAATGCTGAGAGTTTGCTTTACTCTTATACCACCCACCCTGACTGACTTGCTTATCATTCAGCCAGTAGAGTAGCTGTACAATCATTTAAAGTTTATTTGAAATATTAATATATTAATATTAATATATTAACATATTTTGTAATATATTAATATATTAAAAAAACTTAAATTATATATGTTTTGCTGGCACATTATGTTTGTGGCTAGTATATATTTATATATACATATATATATATATATATATATATATATATATATATATATATATACATATATATATATATATATATATATATATATATATATATATATATATATATATAAAAATAACATGGCTTATATTGGCCTGCAAAAAGTTATAGGGGGAATCTTCTGTTTTTAAGGCACTTTCTACATGATTGTGGCTTGTTTTAACATGTTAAGCATTTTTATATTTTAAGAAAACTGAAATTATTATAAAAATGAAAGTTTATATGACAGATGCATGTTGAAAATAGCAGACCATTTTTCTAAGTAGTCCCAAGAAATTTCAAGGTCATCCTGGACCACTGGATGACTGGGGTTTTCAGCCCCTGTATATATATATATATATATATATATATATATATATATATATATATATATATATATATATACAGTATATATTTATTTATTTTTAATATTGCTGTTCCTGACATAATTTTTTTCTTGTCATGCTTACACAGGTATGTTCCTCTCTTCCAGTAAAACAGAGGTAGTTATCCAGCCAGTGAGGACTAGGAGGAAATACAAGACTAATACTTTAGTATTGTTTTCAAATTAAATGAATAGTCTAGCCAAAATTAAACTTTCATGATTCAGATAGAGCATGCAGTTTTAAGAAACTTTCTAACTTACTCCTAGGGGTACATTTATCAAATGCCGGGCAGACATTATTCACTGCAGCAAATCATGTCTGCCCGCATCACTAAATGTCGACAGCGTTTAACATTGCACAAGCATTTCTGGTGAATTGCTTGTGCAATGCCGCCCCCTGCACATTTGCAGCCAATCGACCGCTAGCTGGGGGTGTCAATCATCCTGATCGTATCTAAAAGGTGACAGACGAGTTAAGCTTCTGAACTTAAGTTTCCGGTGAACAGTAAACTTCGGGGGTAGATTGCAGCATTCGCTGCTTGGTAAATCTACCTCCTATTATCAATTTGTCTTTGTTCCCTTTGTGTCTTTATTTGGAAAAGCAAGAATGTAAGCTTAGGAGCTGGCCCATTTTTGGTTCAACATCTGGGTAGCGCTTGCTGATTGTTGTCTAAATGTAGCCACCAATTAACAAGCGCTACTTAGGTGCTGAACCAAAAATGGCCGGGTCCTAAGCTTATATTCAAATAAAGATACCAAGATAACAAAGAAATAGTAATAATAGGAGTAAATTAGAAAGTTGTTTAAAATTGCCTGCTCTATCTGAATCATGAAAGTTTAACTTTGACAAGACTATTCCTTTAAAGGACAGTTTACGCTGTTTTTTTCTCCTCTTTAATTTGTTCCCAATTATCTATTTTCTTCAAATAACCAATATTAATAATAATAAAAATAATATTCCTACCTATACTGAAAGTTTCAATATTTTAGCGCTGCGGAATCTGTTGGCGCTCTACAAATAACCGATAATAATAATAATAATAATTAAGTATAGGGTATTGACAAGCAGCGAGCAGAAGAAATTACACTCCCAGTGAGGAATAGAAGAGTTTAGATAAAGTTGTAAAATATTTATTTTCCATTGTTCTTTCTAAGTATTGTACAGAGACAAGAAAGATAAGCTGTCAAGTAGATAAAAACATGAAAAAAACATATTTATGCAATATGTATATTTAATAAAGTATTATACTGTGTATTTACTATAAATATTTCACATTTCAATGTTCTGCACAGAATATGTTATATGTATTTCTAAATAGATATTCATATATACTGTATATATCTATTATATATACCTATATATAATTATATATATATATATATATATATATATATATATATATATATATATATATATATTAGATATGTGCAGCTTCGAAAAATTCGGTTCGGATCGATTCGGACCGATTTGAATTTCGGTTCGGATCGATTCGAATTGGGAAGAAATCAAATGAATTCGTTTCGGATTTGTGGGAAATTCGGTTCGATTTGGCTCGATTCGGTTCAATTCGGTTCGAATCGATTCGGAATTTCGGTCAGTGTTAAGTGGGATGTGCTTTGTATTACAATAGTTTACTGTACAATACTAGTGTAATACACGGCCATCCAAATCCATCCGAATCTACTGAATAAATTTGAATCGATTCAGATTTATTCGGTAGATTCGGCACTACCGCAATTCAAAAATTCGAATCGATCCGAATCTCCGAATTTGACAAATTCGTCCGAATTTCGATTCGGACCGAAACGAATTACACATGTCTAATATATATATATATATATATATATATATATATATATATATATATATATATATATATATATATATATATATATAAATGGTAGTATAGTGTATACACACCCACCATCAAACAATATCTGTCAGGGTGCTCTAATAGTAGTAAATATAAATAGTAGAATAAAGCACTCACTGGTCTTCAGACATCAGTGAAAATAAATTTAATTAGTGACGTCAAGGCTGATCGTATGCAAAATGCCAATTAAATAAGGTGTCAAAGAATCAGCAGTGTAAAGAACATGAGGACATGTTAATATATAGAATAGCTAAACATAATATGTGAAATGAGGCCAATTCGTGTCTATCCATCTCCACTTATCTTACGATCAGCTAAAATGACTGACATCAAAGTAATAGTAACCTCTACGAATAATCGCAGCACTGCCCTCAGGCATCATGCACAAAGTCCTCTATTGGTTAAAAGAAACACCCACTTTGATAGTATAACCAATCGCCATAGTATGGGTGTGAACAGAAGGTGTAACAACCAGAGCAATGTGAACAGCTCATAAGCTCACCATATGGAGCCGAAAACCCACATGCTAAAAGACAACAAAGCTAGTCATAGGTCAATCAGGGGACCCACCTCCCAAGCACGGCCCAACCACAATAGCCCAGAATGGACCATAACAGAGGGGCACGAGACAAAGTGTTAACACCAATCTCCACAAGCTTTGTCCCCAATACAGACGCAACTCCGCCCGACCAGTCAACATAGGAAAGACGTACCCAGAGCACATGACAGCGTGCCAAGAGACATAACAGACCAAATCACAGCACGATATCCAGAGCAGCGTGAATGGCCCAGATGCCCACCACACGGAGCCGCAGGCACACGCACAGAAAAACAACGACTAGCAGGGGTCAAATAGGAGACTTGCCCCCCAAGTGCAACAGTCCAAAAAAAGGAAGGGTGTGAGATAACATACAATCGCCAATCTACACAAGCAATATCCATAGCAAAGACGCAGATCCCTGCTCATCCCCTTAGGGGTGTGTCGAGAAAAAATATTACAACCCATAAAGTGAAATTAATAATATTATAGACTAAAGTCACATAATGAAAAATAAAGAGAAATCAAATGAGAAGGGAGGGAGGATTAATCATAAAAACTGTACTGTCATTCTCAACTTCAAATAAAAAAGCTACACGAACAACATTTTTACGGTGTACAAAATTTATAAAGAAACATCAATCACATATACAACTCAGAAAAAGTGACAGTATATGTCACTCAAGTATAATAACCATCACTCTTATAGAAACAAAACCAATGTTAATAGGGCCGCTAGACAATCACTGTGTAGGAGAGTAACACAAGTTACGAGTACCCGACCAAAAGCCAATCTTACAAGACCTCTCCGGGAGAAGTGGATCTATCTTATCAAACAAAAGAAAAGAACACATCTACCATCATCAGGGAGTAACCACCCCATTCTCATTCAGCTGATCAGGTACGGAATGTGGATAAAACCAATATAGCCACATATGATGTGAGTGTGATACATCGGTCAATATAGGTAAAAGACACACAATGTGAATAAAAACTATGTATAAAAATTAAAGTTAAAAACATACTTCACAACTAGCTAGCTAGAAGGATATATTCTTGTTACTAAGTTACAGAGAATCGTATTAGAGAGCAACACTATTTTATAAACAGGAGGGACAACAAGGGCTATATGCGCCATGTCTGAGCTTTAAGGGGGCCATAATTACAGCATTCTTATTCTGCTGAAGGAAAAATCGAAGAGAAAATTTAGCAAAGAGTTGTGGGTGTCAGATAACAGGCCTAGGGGTCATGGACCTCAGTGTCTATACATACAGTATGTCAATTAAGAGCCAATGGGGAATTTTACAGATAACCCTGCAAGCCAGTGTGCACATTCAGTCACCTATATATATACCTGGGTTCCTTCTGTAGGAGGACCTTGGCTCTGTTTCTGCCCCTTTTCAGGCTGGGTACATGGTCGATAATTCGAAACCTCAAATCTTTGACTGTGTGGCCTGCCTCAAGGAAGTGGCGGGCCACAGGTTGATCAGACTTGCCAGCTAAGATGGCTTTGTGAATGCTTGAATGATGGTTGGCCATCCTCGTTCTGGCATCATCGGTCATTTTTCCTGTCTAGAATTTCCCACACGTGCAATTCAATAGATAGATTATATATATTGCATAGTGCATGTAAGGAAGAATCTTATCTGATATTTCTTCTTACGATCAGGGTGTGGAAAGTGAGTACCTGTAAGCATGCCATTGCAGGTAACGCAACTAGTGCACTAAAGCACCAGTTTTTTTTTTGAGCCAGGTTTGTTTAACCTTCTCAGGCACTATGTCGGTCTTCATCAGAGAGTCTCTCAGACTTTGTCCTCTCTTGTATGCTATCATTGGAGCATCCCACCGAGTGAATGGTAAGTGATTGGCTTTGATCAATTTCCATTCTTCTTAGACAGCTTTGGTGATCAAGTGACTATCAGAGGTGTAAGTAGTCTCAAAGGTCAGTTGTTGGGGAACTTGGCCGTTTGTGTCATTCGATGGATACATTTGATTTAGTGCCAATGTTTGTATCTCTGATATCTGCTTCTTTCTGTAGCCCCTGTCTATGAATCTTCATGTCATCTCACACATCTGTTCCTTACCCGTTGGTATTGGACCATTGGTATATTACCCAATGGTATTGGGCTTTGGGAATATTGCGGATCAATATGGGTTGGTGGCAACTACTCGCATGGAGGAGTGAGTTGCGGTCCGTAGCCTTTCTGAATAGAGTAGTACCCAATTTGTCAACAACTTTGAAGATCCTTACATCCAGGTAGTCAACAGAGGTGTTGTTAGATGTATGCAAAAATCTAATGGTACTCTCAATTTCATTCAAGCACTTGGTCCATGTTGTTTGAGCTTCTTCACTGCCGTGCCAGATAAGAAACAAGTTGTCTATGTACCGACAGTAAAATTTGATTTGATCTGTTTCATAAACTTTAATCTTCTGGCTCTCATATTCTGCCATAAACAGATTAGTCAACAATGGGGCCACGTTGGACCCCATCGCTGTACCTGATGCTTGCAAATAGAAAGTTTTCTCGAACCAGAAAAAATTCTCTGTGAGGCATATTGTCAACAATTCTATGAGTACTTCTTCAGGAGGACCAATGTTGGGCACGTGTCTGAGACAGTTGTCAAAAGCTGCTATCCCTGACCCATGTAGAATAACATTGTACAGACTTGATACATCTAAGGTCACAAGTAGGTCAGTAGAACTGATGTCAGTAATTTGAGTAATCTGTTTAATAAATTCAGAAGAATCCTGCACATATGTTCTCATAAGTTTAACCCACGGTTGTAGGTAAAAAATCCACAAATTGTAACAAAGAACCTCTGGCCAAGACAATCAGTCTCCCTGGTGGTTTTTCTGCATCCTTATGGATCTTGGGCAGGGTATACAATATTAGTGTCACAGGGAAGTCACATCTCAGAAAATTATATTCATGTTGTGAAATTAGTTCAGAGTCCTTCCACTCCATTAATTGTGCATCAATCTTTCTCTTAAGATGATAGGTAGGATCGCCATTTATGTTTAGCTGTTCTATATATTAACATGTTCTCATGTTCTTTATACTGCTGATTCTTTGACACACTATTTAAATGATACTTTTTTCCATTGGAGTTTTGCACACGGTCAGCCTTGATTGGTTGCAAATAGGGGGAGGGTGTTATAGGCTTTTAAATGTTTGCTTCTTTCACAAGTTGTTTGTCAAAGGAAGGGACACAATTTGATCCCGAAACGTCACTAAATAATATTATTGTCACTGATGTCTGAAGACCAGCGAGTGCTTTATTCTACTATTTATATATATTGGTAAAGCTGTATATTGTACCAAAATGCCATCAGATATATATATATACTCTCCAAAAAGCAGGCAGCTCACTGGTCTTTGCAATAAAACTTAGAATTTATTGTTTCAGTTTAAAAAACAAACGTTTCGGCACTCCATTGTGCCTTTGTCAATGTTATACAAAAAAGTACAAGGACAGAGTGCACCCAAGTACCCCGGATCAGTTAACAAACATTTAAAACAAACCCCCTTAAATAGAGAAAAACAACTTAACCCCACTTAGCCTTTGCCGCCATTCCATACGCATGATCATCCAATTAGCTCGTCCCTACGTCACGCTGACACGCTAGCCGTGCCTAGTGTGATGACGCATAGCACGGCGTTGTTATGACAACGTCCAAAGCGTTACATCGGTGGATGGGCCAGATATTAGGAGATCACCAGGAAGCAGTCTGCGCATGTTCAGAATCAAAACGTATTCATGAAGCGCAGCGGTTGCTCTGGGCAACCAGTGTAAACCTGCCAACTTAGCAGGCAAGAACCGCTCTAGGTGTCTCATACTATGTGGCTACGGCGGGGACAAAAGGAATATATGATCTATTCAGACTTACAAACCGCACAACACACATGATATTTAATATATCAAATAGAAATAAATGTAGGGTCATATTACTTAGGTCTGTTATGATGCTGAAATGCAAGTCTGAGAGATAAATCTAAGCAGCACATATGGAGTTATTCTGCATCAAACGAATATGTGAAAAAATATATTTAAAAAAATATATGTAAAAAAGTATATGCAGAGGAAACAACATGGTAGTGTATGTATTAGATAGACCTTATCACTGATGTTCATTGAACATATTGAGGTATGTATCACTAAGCCAGTACCATTAATTAATCTATATATACATCCATCCCATGGAGTATGGTAGTAACCATAACAGTGAAACTTCCACAGACCCAAGCTATGTGGACATAGGCATCGATGTTAATAAAAAGGGCTGAAATCCAAAGTAGTATTGAGTCCCTTTGGGGTCATAGTTCCCAATTTATGAATCCACCTGCTCTCGCATTGGAGTAATTTTTTACCCCTGTCACCACCCCTTGAATTTGGTGGGACATGATCAATCAGCATTGATCTAATACTTGACACTGGGTGCTTGAAGTTTGCACAGTGGCGTGCCACCGGTTGGTCCGAGTCACCATCTTTCAGGGCTTCCCGTATGGCGTGGCGATGATTTGCCATCCTGTCGCGGAAGGAAGTTATTGTTTTTCCAATGTAAACAAGTGAGCATGGGCAAGACAACATGTAGATCACATAGGTACTAGTACAGCTGAGACAATGGGTCTGCCTGGGGGGTTCACTAAAGTTTTGTGGACTTTAGGCAGTAAGTATAGTACAGGGACTATAGGATGATCAGTGGTTAAGAACAGCAGTTCTTTTTCAGTGATGAAACCAGCCTCTAAGCTACATTGTAAAAAAGTATCAATTGCCTTTTTGTATATGTATGTTGGATTCCCTCTCAATTTTACATAGGTTTCAGAGTCCGCCAATTGTCTTAAGGCTTCACTGCGATAGTCAGTGTAATCAAGAACAACAATAGATCCACCCTTATCCGCAGGGCGCACAATGACAGTTCTATCGTTGCTCAACTCAGTAAGTGCTTGTCTTTCAGCAGTGCTGAGATTAGGGTAGGAAGCAATCTGGGACTCATCATTGATATTATAAGTGAGTAACCTGGTGTAGTTCCTAATTGAGGGGTGAGTGTTAGGTGCTTCAAAAGATGACTTTTTCTTGTGTAAATCTGGTGTGTATGCCTGCTCTCTGAAGTGATCCCTAAGCTTCAGTTGTCGCTGAAACCTATGGATATCAACCAGTCTCTCAAAAGGATCAGTGTGGGGAGTTGGGACAAAAGATAGGCCGTGATTCAATAGAGAAATCTCAGCCTCACTAAGTGGTCTACTGCTGAGATTAAATACATCCACCGATGTAACGCTTTGGACGTTGTCATAACAACGCCGTGCTATGCGTCATCACGCTAGGCACGGCTAGCGTGTCAGCGTGACGTAGGGACTAGCTAATTGGATGATCATGCGTATGGAATGGCGGCAAAGGCTAAATGGGGTTAAGTTGTTTTTCTCTATTTAAGGGGGTTTGTTTTAAATGTTTGTTAACTGATCCGGGGTACTTGGGTGCACTCTGTCCTTGTACTTTTTTGTATAACATTGACAAAGGCACAATGCAGTGTCGAAACGTTTGTTTTTTAAACTGAAACAATAAATTCTAAGTTTTATTGCAAAGACCAGTGAGCTGCCTGCTTTTTGGAGAGTATTGTTATGATATTAGCAGAGCACCGTGGCATTACCTTAGTAATATTGTGCAATCCTATCTATGACTTTGTGTATTGGCCTTTTGGCATTTGGGATTAGCACTCCGCTGTGATATTACACAGGAACTGTGGACTTGGTTTTGTACAGTTTTGCATCTACTCAGGATCATCTTCTACATTTGCTCTACATTGTTTTTAAACTTTTATATTATATCCCCACTTTTGTCTTTTCTATTTGATGGCGGAGGCTGCAGCTAATATGGATACAGCATACAATGAGGAGGACTTCAATACAGATCCCCTAGCATTCACCGATGACGATGCAGACAGGATTCTGGTCTCAGATGAGACTTGTGAGCTGGGAGGTGAGACACCTATTAATATATACCACAAATTACTTAATTTGCGCAGGAAGGAGGTTGACTATCACCTACACGCAGTGTTCTTATCAGGCTATTTTAGGAAGAAATTTATACCCAGGGGGTTCCGGGTTAAAAACATACCAACCCTGGGGCGACAAAATGTGGAGTTCTGCAAAAGATGGTGTTCAATTTTGAACAAATGTTCATATGACCTCATCCTCTTAGTTATAGAGGAGGTCACCAGACTAGAAGTCAGGATTAAATCTGAATTGGACACCATCAAAACGCAGAGTCTCCACATTTTAAACAATGACACTAGCCAGGACTGGGTCAGCAAATTAGATGGCTTGGTTAACAAATACCGCAATGATTTAATTGCTTTCAAAAACAAAAAGGTTAATAGTGTGGAAAATGACTACAGGGAAAGGCGGGTGTACAAGTGGTTATATGGCAAAGATGAGATGCCGTTTAGACGCCGCAGAAATCTTAGATCCAAGAATACCTTGAGTATTGTGGACAGTAGCGGAGGGGACTCCTCTGAAAGTGAAACAGCTAAAGATAATGAAGGGCCCACTGAGAATAGCCAACAACCTTTTTTAGGGGTAGCTACAAGGTCCACCCTAAAACCTCCAATACAACATATGGCGAAAAAAGGCCAAGGAAATTCAAGACCCGCAGGGGAGGTCACAAATGCAAAACAAAAACAAGTGAAAAAGAAATAGATATTGTATTTAATCTCAGCAGTAGACCACTTAGTGAGGCTGAGATTTCTCTATTGAATCACGGCCTATCTTTTGTCCCAACTCCCCACACTGATCCTTTTGAGAGATTGGTTGATATCCATAGGTTTCAGCGACAACTGAAGCTTAGGGATCACTTCAGAGAGCAGGCATACACACCAGATTTACACAAGAAAAAGTCATCTTTTGAACCACCTAACACTCACCCCTCAATTAGGAACTACACCAGGTTACTCACTTATAATATCAATGATGAGTCCCAGATTGCTTCCTACCCTAATCTCAGCACTGCTGAAAGACAAGCACTTACTGAGTTGAGCAACAATAGAACTGTCATTGTGCGCCCTGCGGATAAGGGTGGATCTATTGTTGTTCTTGATTACACTGACTATCGCAGTGAAGCCTTAAGACAATTGGCGGACTCTGAAACCAATGTAAAATTGAGAGGGAATCCAACATACATATACAAAAAGGCAATTGATACTTTTTTACAATGTAGCTTAGAGGCTGGTTTCATCACTGAAAAAGAACTGCTGTTCTTAACCACTGAACATCCTATAGTCCCTGTACTATACTTACTGCCTAAAGTCCACAAAACTTTAGTGAACCCCCCAGGCAGACCCATTGTGTCTGCCCGGGGTTCGGTATTAACCAACATTGCCATCTTTGTTGACTCTTTCCTACAGGATATTGTCAAAAACACAAAGGCTTATTTACAAGATTCACCTTGCCTGTTGAGGAGACTCACTGATTTTGTTGATCTTAGACAGGATGACATCCTGGTCACCATGGACGTAGATAGCCTCTACACGGTGATCCCCCATGTCGGGGGGGTGGAGGCGGTCAGGTCCATGGTGACTAACAACACCCACTACAGTGGTCCCCCTATTGAGTTCCTGTGTGAATTATTGACTATTTGCCTGGAGAAGAATTATTTCAAATTTGAGGACTGCTACTACCTTCAGGTAGCTGACACAGCCATGGGGTCTAATGTGGCACCCACTTACGCAAATATTTATATGTCATGGTATGAACAGGAGCTCATGAAGCCTTTTGAACACCCATTGGTGACTTTTTATACCCGCTACATCGATGATGTTCTCCTGATATGGAGAGGCGATGAAGTGTCTTTGCGTGAGTGGGTGTCACACTTGAACCTCATGGCCAGCCCTATTCGCTTTAAGCTGGAATTCAGCACAGACAATGTTAATTTTCTGGATCTCAACCTGTTCAAGGTGAATGATGCTGATGGTTGGCGATTTGGTACTAAATTGTACTCTAAGCCCACGGATCGCAACTCTTTGTTGCACGCCAGCAGCTTTCACCCTGGACACCAGAAAAAGGGTATTCTCACCTCCCAGCTCACTAGAGCACTGAGAAATAACAGTGAAAGACATTCACATGTTACCCAAGTAAAAGAAATGGGCTTGAAATTGAATAAAAGGGGTTATCCCATGACAGACATCTGTGATATACAGGAGAAGTTGTTATGCACGGACACTCTACAAGATATCAGGGTTCCTAAAAAGGATCAGTCTGAACAACTGAACTTGATCACTACGTACACACCTGGTTGTGAACATTTATCCAATGCAGCACGTCGCCATTGGCCAGTGGTGGGGACAGATCCCATGTTACCTTTTCAGAAGATGACCGCTCCAAGGGTGGTCTATCGCAGAGCAAGGAACCTGAGGGACATCTTGGTTAAAGCAGATCCTGTAAACCATTATAAAAAGGAAACATGGCTCAAGTCATCTAAAAAAGGTTGTATCCCCTGTGGGAGTTGTACAACATGTAATAGCATGTGCAAAGGGGATACTTTCCAACACCCCCACAAAAACCAAAGGTTTAAAATAAACCATCGTCTCAGCTGTACTAGTACCTATGTGATCTACATGTTGTCTTGCCCATGCTCACTTGTTTACATTGGAAAAACAATAACTTCTTTCCGCGACAGGATGGCAAATCATCGCCACGCCATACGGGAAGCCCTGAAAGATGGTGACTCGGACCAACCGGTGGCACGCCACTGTGCAAACTTCAAGCACCCGGTGTCAAGTATTAGATCAATGCTGATTGATCATGTCCCACCAAATTCAAGGGGTGGTGACAGGGGTAAAAAATTACTCCAATGCGAGAGCAGGTGGATTCATAAATTGGGAACTATGACCCCAAAGGGACTCAATACTACTTTGGATTTCAGCCCTTTTTATTAACATCGATGCCTATGTCCACATAGCTTGGGTCTGTGGAAGTTTCACTGTTATGGTTACTACCATACTCCATGGGTTTGATGTATATATAGATTAATTAATGGTACCGGCTTAGTGATACATACCTCAATATGTTCAATGAACATCAGTGATAAGGTCTATCTAATACATACACTACTATGTTGTTTCCTCTGCATATACTTTTTTACATATATTTTTTTAAATATATTTTTTCACATATTCGTTTGATGCAGAATAACTCCATATGTGCTGCTTAGATATATCTCTCAGACTTGCATTTCAGCATCATAACAGACCTAAGTAATATGACCCTACATTTATTTTTATTTGATATATTAAATATCATGTGTGTTGTGCGGTTTGTAAGTCTGAATAGATCATATATTCCTTTTGTCCCCGCCGTAGCCACATAGTATGAGACACCTAGAGCGGTTCTTGCCTGCTAAGTTGGCAGGTTTACACTGGTTGCCCAGAGCAACCGCTGCGCTTCATGAATACGTTTTGATTCTGAACATGCGCAGACTGCTTCCTGGTGATCTCCTAATATCTGGCCCATCCACCGATGTAACGCTTTGGACGTTGTCATAACAACGCCGTGCTATGCGTCATCACGCTAGGCACGGCTAGCGTGTCAGCGTGACGTAGGGACGAGCTAATTGGATGATCATGCGTATGGAATGGCGGCAAAGGCTAAGTGGGGTTAAGTTGTTTTTCTCTATTTAAGGGGGTTTGTTTTAAATGTTTGTTAACTGATCCGGGGTACTTGGGTGCACTCTGTCCTTGTACTTTTTTGTATAACATTGACAAAGGCACAATGCAGTGCCGAAACGTTTGTTTTTTAAACTGAAACAATAAATTCTAAGTTTTATTGCAAAGACCAGTGAGCTGCCTGCTTTTTGGAGAGTATTGTTATGATATTAGCAGAGCACAGTGGCATTACCTTAGTAAGATTGTGCAATCCTATCTATGACTTTGTATATATATATATATATATATATATATTTAAGAATAATTAGAACACATTCTGCTATGTGAAAAACATTGGAATGTTAAATATTCATATTTTTATGTTGGGTTAGTGCACTTGAGAATATGCCTTCTGTCCCCCACACACACACACACACACTTTTATGCTCTTTGACTTCTATGGGGGAATTGGTTATCGTGAGCGCAATATATTAACTTTGGCTTTTTGCGTGCATTGGATTAGCACGCAAGCAATAACTTTTTTCTTTCAATTTATAATACATGTGAGTGAATGCATTAAATAGTGATCCACTAGTAATCTGTTCCTTTGATGGGTTGTGGTTCCAAAGAGCAAATTCAGGTATTTTATTTACAAAAAGAAAGATAAAGTAGCAACTTTTCATATATTTTAAACTCTACAGCTGGTATAACAAGTAATTGTGAACACATTAAGGGGAAACCAATTTTATGTATGTATACCTGTATATATATACATATATATATACATATATATATATATATATATATATATATATATATATATATATATATATATATACACAGTATCTCACAAAAGTGAGTACACCTCTCACATTTTTGTAAATATTTTATTATATCTTTTCATGTGACAACACTGAAGAAATAACACTTTGCTACAATGTAAAGTAGTGAGTGTACAGCCTATATAACAGTGTATATTTGCTGTCCCCTCAAAATAACTCAACACACAGCCATTGATGTCTAAACCGTTGGCAAGAAAAGTGAGTACACCCCTAAGTGGAAATGTCCAAATTGGGCCCAATAAGCCATTTTCCCTCCCCGGTGTAATGTAACTCGTTAGTGTTACAAGTTCTCAGGTGTGAATAGGTAGCAGGTGTGTTACATTTGGTGTTATCGGCACTAAAATCAACACTTGACAAAACTGCACCCTCCACTCTTCGACGTACATCAATCACATGACAGCAACCGTGGCACACTAAACAGACCAGATATATTCAGTGATGCTCACGGGCTGCTGAATGGCAGTGGAGGAAATCATGCACCTGTGCTGATTTCCAGCATTATAAATTCACCCTTAAGTCCTACAACTCTGCACTCAGCCTGGCCAAACAAGTCTATTTCTCCTCCCTTGTGTCATCTCATGCATCCAACCCCAGAAAGTCCCTTCTACGTCTGCCTGCCCCCCGCCCACTACCAACCTCACTGCTCAAATTATTGCTGATCACTTCAAAAATAAAATTGACACCATTAGAAAAGAGATCTGCAACTCACACCCCTCAAACCCAGCAATCCTGCCCATCCCTTCTATTAACAAAATCTATGCTACTTCCCTCCTGTAACAAAGGAAGAAGTCTCTGCACTCCTATCCTCCGCTCATCTCACAACCTGCCCTCTTGACCCTATGCCTTCACGACTTATTCCCTCTCTCTCTGCTTCACTAACCCCTACCCTAACTCATCTCTTTAACCAATCTCTCACTGCTGGCACATTTCCTAACACATTCAAGCATGCATCAATCATACCAATCCTAAAAAAGCCCTCGCTTGACCCCTCCACCACTTCTAACTATTGACCGGTCTCCTTACTTCCCTTTGCTTCAAAATTATTGGAACGACTGGTCTATAATCGGCTAACTCAATTTCTCGCAACTAACTCCTTACTTGATCCACTACAATCTGGTTTCTGCACTAAACACTCAACAGAAACCACTCTTGCTAAAGTAACAAATGACCTGTTATCAGCTAAAGCAAAAGGCCATTACTCCTTACTAATTCTTCTTGACCTGTCCGCAGCTTTTGACACAGTTGACCATCCTCTCCTCCTAAAAATACTACATTCATTTGGCATCCGATACACAGCCCTCTCCTGGTTTGCATCATATCTGTCAAATCGCTCATTTTCAGTTTCCTTTAACAACATATCTTGTGATCCTATGCCTCTCTCAGTTGGAGTACCCCAAGGCTCTGTCTTGGGCCCCTTGCTTTTCTCTCTCTATACATCCTGCCTTGGAAAACTTATAGGGGCCTATCTATCAAGCTCCGAATGGAGCTTGATGCCCGCTCCATAACCCTGTCCGCCTGCTCTGATGAGGCGGACAGGAATCGCCGGAATTCAACCCGATTGAGTACGATCGGGTTGATTGACACCCCCTGCTGGCGGCCGATTGGCCGCAAGTCTGCAGGGGGCGGTGTTGCACCAGCAGCTCACAAGAGCTGCTGGTGCAATGCTGAATACGGAGAGCGTATTTCTCTCCGCATTCAGCGATGTCTGTCGGACCTGATCCACACTGTCGGATCAGGTCCGACAGACATTTCATAAATAGGCCTCATAGCCTCCTTTGGATTCCACTACCACTTGTATGCTGATGATACCCAAATCTATCTTTCCTCTCCCGATATCTCTCCCTCTTTACTCAACCAGATTTCTGACTGCCTCTCTGCAATTTCCTCTTGGATGTTTTCACACTACCTCCAACTCAATCTGTCCAAAACTGAGCTGCTTCTTATCCCCCCCTCTTCGAGACATCCAACACCTGACATTTCTCTGATGGTTGGAGACTCTATTCTCAACACCTCACCCCAGGTCCGCTGTCTTGGGGTCACACTAGACTCAGAACTCACATTCAACCCACATATACAAGCGCTTACTAAATCCTGCTGTTCACACCTACGCAACATTTCCAGAATTTGTCCCTTCCTTACTCAAAAAACTACAAAAATACTTATTCATTCCCTCATTTTGTCACGCATTGATTATTGCAATCTACTCCTAAATGGCCTTCCAAAACACCGCCTCTCCTCCCTCCAGTCTATTATGAATGCTTCTGCTAGACTCATCCACCTAAGTCGCCGATCTACAGCAGCTGCTCCGCTCTGCCAGTTTCTACACTGGCTACCCATACACTCCAGAATACAATTTAAAGTATTAACCCTAACTTACAAAGCACTCAACAGTCTAACTCCCAACTATATTTCCTATCTCATCATAAAATATTCTCCATCCCGTCCTCTTCGATCAACCTCTGACCTACGTCTCTACACTCCTGTTATCACTATGTCCCACTCCCGCCTCCAAGACTTGCTGCTCCTGTCCTCTGGAACTCTCTACTCCGCTCCATAAGACTGTCTCCAACCTTGTATAGCTTCAAACGCTCCTTGAAAACTAACCTATTCAGAGAGGCTTACCATCTCTCCTCCATCCCTCATCCGAACCAAACTAATACATGTACATGAACTGCCTGACTCACTGCTGCAAATACAACCGATGTAACAAGCTACCCCAACCTTATGTCTCTGCACCCTTAACCTATAGACTGTGAGCTCTCCGGAGCAGGGCCCTCTTCCTCCTGTACTAGATTTGTACTAGATTTGTTTAGTTTTATTATGTTTGGTATTTTATCACAAATCTTTGTCATTGTATACCTCTATAATTGTACCCAGTGCTATGGAATTTGGCGGTGCTCTACAAATAAATGATAATAATAATAATCACTCTCACGCTCTCTCATACTGGTCACTGGAAGTCCAACATGGCACCTCATGGCAAAGAACTCTCTGAGGATCTGAAAAAAAGAATTTTTGCTCTACATAAAGACCTAGGCTATAAGAAGATTGCCAAGACCCTGAAACTGAGCTTCAGCACAGTGGGCAAGACCATACAGCAGTTTCACAGGAGAGGTTACACTCAGAACAAGCCTCGCCATGGTCGACCAAAGAAGTTGAGTGCTTGTCTTTGGGAAATAGACATATGAGTGCTGCCAGCATTGCTGCAGAGGTTGAAGTTGTGGGGGGGTTAGCCTGTCAGTGCTCAGACTATACGCCGCACACTGCATCAAATTGGTCTGCATGGCAGTCATCACAGAAATAAGCCTCTTCTAAAGATAATGCACAAGAAAGCCCCACAAACAGTTTGTTGAAGACAAGATTACTGGTACCATGTCCTGGGGTCCAATGAGACCAAGATAAACTTATTTGGTTCAGATTGTGTCAACCGTGTGTGGCGGCAACCAGTCGAGGAGTACAAAGACAAGTGTGTGTGGTGGTGGGAGTGTCATGGTCTGGGTCTGCTGAGTACTGCCGGCACTGGGAAGTTACAATTCATTCAGGGAACCATGAATGCCAACATGTACTGTGACATACTGAAGCAGAGCATGATCCCCTCCCTTCGGAGACTGGGCCACAGGGCAGTATTCCAACATGATAACGAACCCAAACACACCTCCAAGACGACCATTGCCTTGCTAAAGAAGCTGAGAGTAAAGGTGATGGACTGGCCAAGCATGTCTCCAGACCTAAACTCTATTGAGCATCTGTGGGGCATCCTCAAATGGAAGATGGGGAGCGCAAAGTCTCTAACATCCACCAGCTCTGTGATGTCATCATGGAGGAGTGGAAGAGGACTCCAGTGGCAACCTGTGAAGCTCTGGTGAACTCCATGCCCAAGAGGTTTAAGTCAGTGCTTGAAAATAATGGTGGCCACACAAAATATTAACACTTTGGGCCCAATTTGGACATTTTCACTTAGGGGTGTACTCACTTTTGTTGCCAACGGTTTAGACATTAATGGCTGTGTGTTGAATTAGTTTGAGGGAACAGCAAATTTACAATGTTATACAGGCTGTACACTCACTACTTTACATTGTAGCAAAGTGTCATTTCTTCAGTGTTGTCACATGAAAAGATATAATAAAATATTTACCAAAATGTCAGGGGCGTACTCACTTTTGTGAGATACTGTATATATAAGTATATGTATATATACATAATGCATAAATGCATCATTTTTTGATTTACAATGTCTCTTAAAATCCCAAAAGCAGTAACAAAACATCTGGAAATGCACACTTTACTATTGCTTGCACATAAATATTAACCATTGAGGACAAAAATGCAAGATGGAAGGATTCTGCACAAGCATTAATAGCATATCATACTGCTTGCATTTTTAGCAGTATTCTATCTATCTATTGGGTTCTTGCAAAGCGTGGCTATTCACCCCAAAGGGTCTCAAGGCGCTGAGGGTTGCAGTTCAGTCGAAGAGCCAGGTCTTGAGGTCCTTTCTGAACTTAGATAGGGCGGTAGCTTGTCTGAGGTGCAGCAGGAGTGTGTTCCAAGTCTTGGCTGCCAGGTGAGAGAAGGATCTGCCTCCCGCTGTGGTTTTCCTGATGCGGGGGATGACTGCAAGGGCTTGGTCGGCCGATCGAAGTTGTCTGGCAGGGGTGTAGAAGGTAACGCAGTGGTTCAAGTATTCGGGACCGATGTTGTGGAGGGCCTTGAATGCATGGGTGAGAAGCTTGAAGGTTATTCTTTTGTTGATGGGGAGCCAGTGCAGGTCCCGCAGTTGTTTGGTGATGTGGCATTGACGAGGGATGTCAAGGATTAGTCTGGCCAAGGTGTTCTGGATGAACTGTAGTCTCTTTTGGAGCTTGGTGGTGGTGCCGGCGTACAGTGCGTTACCATAGTCCAGTCTGCTGCTGACGAGGGCATGAGTGACAGTCTTCCTGGTCTCGGTTGGGATCCATTTGAAGATCTTTCGCAGCAGGTGAAGTGTGTGGACGCATGCAGAAGAGACGGCGTTGATTTGCCGGTCCATGGAGAGCGATGAGTCCAGGATGACGCCTAGATTTCGTGCATGGTCGGTGGGGTTTGGAGGGTATCCGAGGGCTGTGGGCCACCAGGAGTTATTCCAAGCGGATGTGGTGGGACCGAGGAGGAGGACTTCGGTCTTGTCTGCATTCAGCTTTAGGCAGTTGTAGCTCATCCAGGTGGCAACTGCTGTCAGCCCTTCATGGATGTTTCTCTTGGCGGTGGTGGGGCACTGGTGAGTGAGATGATTAGCTGGGTGTCGTCGGCGTAGGAGCTAATGTTGAGGTTGTGTCGTCGGGCGATGGGGGCGAGAGGGGCCATGTAGATGTTGAATAGGGTGGGGCTCAGTGAAGAGCCTTGGGGTACACCGCAGCTGATTTCTGTGGGCTTGGAAGTGAAGGGTGGGAGTCTAACTTTCTGGGTTCTGCTGGTGAGGAAGGAGGTGATCCATTCCAGGGCTTTGTTGCATATGCCGGCATCGTGTAGTCGGTCGCGGAGGGTGAGGTGGGATACAGTGTCGAATGCTGATGAGAGGTCTAGGAGAATAAGGGTGGCGGTCTCTCCTCGGTCGAGTAGGGCGAGGATGTCATCTGTGGTGGCGAGGAGGGTGGTCTCTGTGCTGTGGTTGCTCCTGAAACTGGATTGGGAGAGGTCCAGAGTGTGGTTGGCTTCGATGTAGTCAACAAGTTGTGCGTTGATGGACATCTCAATGACTTTGGCCGCAAAGGGGAGCAGAGAGATTGGGCGGTAGTACTTTGAATCACTGGGGTCAGCCGTGGGTTTTTTCAGTAGGGGTTTTAATTCTGCTTGCTTCCAATCATCCGGGAAGGTGCCGGTTTCGATGGAGCAGCTGATGGTGCTGCAGAGCTCGGGGGCAATGGTGTCACCCGCTTTGTTGAAAATGTGATGCGGGCATGGGTCCGAGGGTGCTCCGGAGTGGATCGATCTCATGATTCTGATGGTGTCCTCTGTGGTGAGGGGGCTCCAGATGGTCCGTGGGGGAGTATTCTGTCCTTTGTCTCCACAAAAAATGGGCACAGCCATTTTGTAATGTAAGTTTAAAGCCTATCGCCTGTGCTGAAGCCAGTTACTGAGTATTATAATTTAGTTCCTGCAATTGCAATAGAGTTCCTACAGTTAAGATATTAAAGTGTTTAACATCCATTCTAAGGGACATTAAACTTAATAAATGCTAGATAGACTGGTGTAATCAAAGCAAAGATTTGCCTCACAATAACTTAAAGGGACACTGAACCCACATTTTTTCTTTCGTGAATAAGATAGAGCATGCAATTTTAAGCTAATTTCTAATTTGCTCCTATTATGAATTGTTCTTCGTTCTCTTGCTATACTTATTTGCAAAAGAAGGCATCTAAGCTAAGGAGCCAGACAATTTTTGGTTCAGGACCTTGGACAGCCCTTGTTTATTGGTGGGGGAATTTATCCACCAATCAGCAAGAACAACCCAGGTTGTTCACCCAAAAAGGGCCAGCATCTAAACTTACATTCTTGCTTTTCAAATAAAGATACCAAGAGAATGAAGAAAATTTGATAATAGCTGTAAAATGAAAAGTTGCTTAAAATTGCATGCTCTATCTAAATCACGAAAGAAAATTTTTGGGTTAGTGTCCCTTTAACGTACCAAAATGTATATATTTTAACTTGTCTAATTGCTACTTTTTGAAATTCATGATAAAAAATGTAATGCTTCTTTAACTTAGAGATTATTTCACAAGTTATTACTTTTTGAAAACCTAAATATTCATTGGATTTATTTTTTCTTTTCATTGTCTGTTCATTGAGTTTATTTTAACAGTAATACAGTACCTTTTCTTTTATACTCTATAGTACTGAATATAATATTGGTTGCTATACAGTTATTTAAATATCTGCTTTAGGATTTTGCAATGTGCTATAATTTGATTGTTTTTTATGATAATATGAACAGAAAACATTATTACCACAAGTAATCAATAAAATCTGGCCTTTAATTCAACACTGGCAGAAGCATCATACACATGAGGGGATTCTCTTCTTGCATTTGGAATCTACACTATTAAATTCCTACTGTATTCAGAGTGCGGAATAAATGTCATTTTTAACGGTCATTAGATCCAAATATGTTATGTGATAATCCGCCGAGCATTTACATGAATTTGAATAGCTGCCTCTTAGTTCTCTACATGTGCTCTGCAGTTTGTCAGCAAAGACTGATCACCATTTCTGTTCAGCAGAGAGAAATCCTTTTTCATTGATTTAACTAAAAGAGGGCTCAAAATCAATTACACTGGTGTGCTTTAGCTGCAATATTATGCCTTTTAAATGTGAATCTAATTTTTTTTTATATTTTTAAAGAATGTGAAATAAAGCCATGTTAAACAGCTGACTATCAGCCAGATTATGAGTTTTGAGCGCTATAGGGAAATTAATGACCACCACAAAAGCGGCGGCATTTAACCTCCCTATAGCGCTGCTATTACAAGTTTACAAGAAGCAGGCTTGCGCGGGCGATATGGTGGCGTTGAGCTCCATGCTTCACCCAAATACAAGCGCTGCTTTGGTGTGCTTGTGCACGATTTCCCTATAGACATCAATGGGGAGAGCCGGCAAAAAAAAGCCTAACACCTGTGATCAAGGAAACAAAATCTCCGTAACGCAGCCCCATTGATGTCTATGGGGAAAGAAAAAGTTATGTTTAAACCTAACATAAACTTAACCCTAACATAAAAACCCAGTCTAAACACCTCTAATCTGCCGACCCTAATTTCGCCGCCACCTACATTACAGTTATTAACCCCCAATCTGCCACCCCCGACATCGTCGCCACCTACATAATGTTATTAACCCCTAATCTGCTGCCCCTAACATCACCATCACCTACATTACAGTTATTAACCCCTAATCTGCTGCCCCACTATACTAAAGTTATTAACCCCTAAACCTCTGGCCTACAACATCACTAACACTAAATAAATATATTAACCCTAACACCCCCTAACTTAAATATAATTAAAATAAATCTAAATAAAACTTACAATTAATACCTAAATAATTCCTATTTAAAACTAAATACTTACTTACCTGTGAAATAAAACCTAACCTGTCTTACACTAAAACCTAACATTACAATAAAATAAATAAAATTAATAAAATACAATTATCTAAATTACAATAAAAAAAGAAACACTAAATTACACAAAATAAAAAACGAAATTATCAAAAATAAAAACTAATTACACCTAATCTAATAGCCCTATCAAAATAAAAAAAGCCCCCCCCCCCCCCAAAAAAAAAAAAAACCCCTAGCCTACACTAGGGCCTTTTAAGGGGCATTGCCCCAAAGAAATCAGCTCTTTTACCTGTAAAAAAAATACAAACACCCCCCCAACATTAAAACCCACCACCACTGCCTGTAAGGCAGGTTAGGTTTTATTTTACAGGTAACTTTGTATTTATTTTAACTAGGTAGCTAGTAAATAGTTAATAACTATTTACTAACTAGTCTACCTAGTTAAAATAAATACAAACTTAGTTGCGAAATAAAATAAAACCTAAAATAGCTACAATGTAACTATTATTGTAGTTGCTATTGTAGCTAGCTTAGGTATTATTTTACAAGTAAGTATTTAGTTTTAAATAGGAATTATTTAGGTAATAATTGTAAGTTTTATTTAGATTTATTTTAATTATATTTAAGTTAGGGGGTATTAGGATTAGGGTTACGTTAGGGTTAGGTTTAGGGGTTAATAGGTTTATTATAGAGGCGATGTGGGCGGACGGCAGATTAGGGGTTAATAATCTTTAAATGGTGTTTGCGTTACGGGAGGAGGGCAGTTTAGGGGTTAATAATTTAGGGGTTAATAATTTTATTATAGTGGCGACGATGTCGGGAAGCGGCGGATTAGAAGTTAATACATTTTTGAAGTGGCGGCGATGTCCAGAGCAGCAGATTAGGGGTTAATAAATGTATTATATTGTTTGCGATGCTGGAGGGCCTCAGTTTAGGGGTTAATAGGTAGTTTATGGGTGTTAGTGTACTTTGTGACACTTTAGTTATGAGTTTTATGCTACAGCTTTGTAACGTAAAACTCATAACTACTGACTTTAGATGACGGTACAGATCTTGTCATTTTAGGCTGTAGCACTCACTTTTTGGCCTCACAGCAAAACTTGTAATACCAGCGCTATGGAATTCTCATTGAAAAATGACTTTTCTTAAAGTGCGGTACTGACATTGCGTGGCGGCCAAAAAGGTGTGCGGTGCAGCTATTCTGACAAGACTTGTAATAGCGGCGTTAGTGAAAAAGCTTCCTTATGAAGCATAACAATGCTTTTTCACTCATAACGCAAAACTCGTAATCTAGCTGTATATTTTTTTTATTATTTAATAATAATGATAAAGCCAGTTGTTGGTGTATATGAGGTATGTTGCCTTTAGGGTACATTGAGTGTAGGGGCTGTTGTGTAAAACAATAAGGAAGTGCCACTAGGGGCTTTCTCATTGCATGTGACATCATCATACATTTATGTGATGTCATCATTAAGCACTAGTCGACAAGAAAGTGGGAGCATATGGAGGACAACTTGATGCCTGCCAGTCTTCCTCTACACCAAGCTGGTAAAAATAAAGAGCCCAAAAGTGTAAATGTTGCTTCAGCACATGGATGAGCTACTGTATGCAGCAAAAGCATTTCACACGTTTTCTATAGATCCAGTATGTAAACTGAAAGGAACAACAAACACCTCAAGATTTTAATTTAAATTGTTTAATTGTATGTAGTAAAGCAACTTTGCAGTATAATTTTCTTATTTATTTTGCACTCCTTTCCTTTAACTTAATTCTGAATATTGTGGGCTTTCCAAGTTATGTTAAACATGGAAGTTCAGACAAAGCTATATTCACACAGTCATTGGTTGCCCACTCTAGAAAGCTATTTATAACCATTCCTGAGTTGCCTCATAAGAAAAGGTAGCCTAAGTTAAAATATGGCAGCACCCACTGCTTTATGGACATTAACTTTAACCTTATATGTTCAATATTTAAACAACTAATACATTTTTAAAAATACATGTACTAATTATTCTCAGGCTAATCTTTGCTCTGAATACATAATTCAAGCAATGATTTATTTAGTGTGCAGTGCCCCTTTAATATTGCGTGGCAATTCTGAGGACTAAACTGCTGTCTTTACCTATCAATCTCTAGAGAACAGTAAATAAAGTTAATGGGCAGTGACTTAGATTTACTAGGAAATTTACTAGGAAATGAGAAGTATCCTCAGATTACTAAAAGTCTACAATTTGTGCATTTATGCGTTTAATAAAATATGATAAATCTCTCAACATTTTGGACTAGAGTGGAGCACTAACTGTAGTGTAATCGTTATTGAGTTTTTCTTAGCTTTTTGCCCACAACAGAATTAGCACACCTATTATGAGTTGAAAGTAAACACATTCCCTCAAGCGTAATCACGATTAATGCTCGCCGGGTTAGCACGACTTAAGGTGAAGAAAAAAACATTGCATTAAACACAACATAAATACATGTAAAAGAACAGTTGCATTCATATAAACACTGTCTCATAAAAATTATTAAACAAATATATTTAAAAAGGGCTCAAAGATATATGGTATAAGGTGTTATTATTTTATTTTATTTATAAAGCACCAACATATTCCATAGTAGCAATGATATATATGTTCATTATATATGTGTGAACATATGTATTTAAGTATTTAGGTGTTTTACTATATATGTACTATAAATATTTAACATTCCAATGTTCTTCACTTACAAGCTAATGAACTTTTTACTGTAAATACATATTTCTTTTTTTTGTATATATATATATATATATATATATATATATATATATATATATATATATATATATATATATATATATATATTTATATTTATTTAATGAGTGAAAGAGTTTCCATATAGATAATCATAGAATAAGGTACATGTTAGACACAATCATTTGGAAATAAAGTCTGTGGTCTGTACATTACAGTAGGAATGTTATACAAAGTAGATAGGGCTACAGAAATATATCTATCTGGCATTCTGGTAGTTAAGAATAATACTACAATCAAGGCAAATTTAAAATGTAAATAAACATTGTGTTTGTGATATAAAAGAACAGATCAGCCTCTCCCATTTATGTAATTTGATTGGTCTGTCATATATTCCTTTTTGAAAACTCGGTTTAAGTAGAAAAAGGGGAAAATAAGGTATAAGGTATACGAGGACAAGGCAGGGTAGGGGAGCATCTCTTCATGGGTATGATAATTGCTTGAGTCATCTAAGGTAGTATAGGCAAATCTGCATCTGGTGAGTTTATTGTATCCCAGTAGAATTTAATATTGTGAAACATGTCTAATCTATTTATGTTATAATAAAAGTATTCTTCTAAATCTAACAGTTCTTGTGTCCACTTTTTATATTCTGAATATATGGAATTGAATTAGATTTCCAGTGTCTAACAAGTAGGGATTTTGCTCCATTCATACAAATTTGGAGGAGCTGTGTACGTAACCTACAGGTGTGCTTTGGTCTATCTTGAGCAAGACTATCTGAGGTGAGAATTTAAATAGAGGACTAAAAAGTGGACATATAGCTTTTCTATAGAAGTCCAGAAAAGAGATAGCTTAGGACAGGACCATCAGATATGGGTCGTGTTACTCACTTCCCCAGAGCCCCTCCAGCACTGGGGGGGAAGCCTTACGGAACAGTAACTTTATTCTAGACTGAGTCAAATACCACCTGGATAATATCTTGTAGTTCATTTCAAGGATTTGGGCTGATGATGAGGATTTGTGTGTGAGTTAAAAAAAAATTAGTCCAGTCTTTCTGGGATATATCCGTCATTAGTTCTTCCTGCCAACTACGAGTGAAAGTAGGAACATGTCTATATATACAGTCATCTAGGATTCTTCTACAGGTAGCAAGTGTGCCTTTCAAGGTGGTAGGCTTCCTACAAAATTCTTCAAATTTGGTAAGCGGCCGCTGAAGGAGGAGTTATGAGGTGAGTGTTTAAGAAGGTGATGTAGTTGAGAATACTTCAGTCATTGAGTGAATACACCCCCACAATTTCAGAGAGGTCCTGCCTAACTTTTAGTTTCCCCTGATAAAGAAAATAAGCTATTGGGGTTGAATATCCTAGATCTTTGTGTTGGGTGCTACCCTTTGTGCCAAGTATACTCAATAAAAGTTCTGTATTTTGAAACACTGGGGACATGGGGAAAAAATTAGATGAAATTCCTGGGATTCGGGTAATAATGCTGTCCCAAGTGGAGAAGATATGTTTGTATAGGGGGGATAATTTGACTGTTGATGGACGGCAGCTAGGGGGCAACCAACACAGAGGACCCATGGATGGAGTTTTGATAATTTGTGAATCTAATAAGATCCAAGCCTTATCTTGGTGTTTTGTGCGCCATTCTAGTATTCATTGTAATATGATGGCTTGGTAATACCGGCATATGTGAGGAAGTCATAATCCTCCAGCTCTTTTAGATCTGTATAGTGTGTTTCTAGCTACCCTAGCTTTATTATCCCCCAAATGTATTTGCTAAGGACATTTTCTGTTTGAGTAAGGTATGACTAGGGGAGATCAATCGGTACTGTTTGAAGTATGTAAAAGATGCGTGGGAGGATAGACATTTTGACTATATGTATTCTACCCCTCCAAGTTTGGCAGTCTTTTTGGATGTTCTGTAAGAGCGGTTGGAAATTGGCTGCATATAAGGAGGATAGTTTGGGTGTTATGCCAAGGTATTTTATATTGTCTTTCTGCAATTGGTAAGTGCATATCTTAGAAAGTTCTAGAAGTCTCGGAGGAGGCAAATTGATGCTTAATATATTTGATTTTTTGAAATAACAAATGTGAGAGTTCTCCAAATCTATGGAATTCATCGAGAAGTGAGGGAATCGATTGCAATGTGTCAGTAAGGGTAAGCAGGAGAGACTGTGCTAAATAGGAGTAAAGCGTTTTTTGTTTAAGGGCTCTTGCTAAAAGCGTTCCTGCCTTATTGCCTTCACTAAAATAAAGTTTTTTAAGGAAGAAGGCACGTCTCTGTGCTTCTTTATACAGGAATGTGTTGAATTCAGATCTAGCTTTAGTAGGTGTTATATGCTAATCTCTTGGATTTTACTAACCTCGCTTTATGCTTAAGGAATTCGCCACGTATAACCGCCTTATGCACATCCCAAAGGGTGTTAGGGGTAATGGAATCGCTCTGATTAAGTGTGAAATATTCAGATAGGGATTTCAAGATTTGTTCTATTAAGTTGGGGTCTTTAAGAAGGGATTCATCTAGTCTCCAGTGATATTGAGATATCGGAGCAGAAGGCCATGTGAGTTCTAAGGTGACCATAAGGGTGATCTGACCAGGGAGTTGGAGTGATATCAGAAGAAAGCACCATATGTAAACTAAGTTGATTTAGGAAAAGGTAGTCAAATCTCAAATGGGACTGTCTAGGGTGTGAGAAGAATGTGAATTGTTTGTTTTGTGAATGTTGAAGTCTCCAAACGTTGATAAGTGACTGCTATTGTAACTTTGAATTAATTATCTTAAGGGTTGATGCTGGTATACTACTGCGGCTTTGTCAACAATGTAGCACTGGGGACAAGGCAAAATTAAAATCTCCTGCTACCAAGACAATCCCATGTTCTAGAGTTGTAAGTAGATCAAGTGTTTTCTTGAAAAATTTGCCTGACGTTTATTTGGGGCGTATATATTAACTAGCATCACTGTTTGGTTAAAAAGTAGGCCAGTAAGAATTAGTAGTCTACCTTCATTTTCTTGATATTTTGAGGTTAGTTGGAAAGGTATTTGTCTATAAAATAGAATCCCCACTACATTTTTTATCTGTGTTGTGATTAAAAAAGCCTAATGGGTAAGTACTGGAGGAGCATGTGGGGGCTTGTCCTTGACAAAAATGTGTTTCCTGGATATAAATTATATCTCCTCCTTGTCTACGGAACCAGTTCAGGGTGACTGATGATTTAGTAGGGGAGTTTAGCCCTTTCACATTTTGAGAGAAGAATTTTATGAAATGCCACTCATGTGTCATGGGAGGTATGCATGGCAGAAGTTATGAATGAATGTAGGTTTTGAAATTCTGGTGTATATTGCACAATAAAGGATACTCACAGTTGCAGCACCTATTATTACAAGGGGATAAAAGATCAGAGATGAGATGTGGAAGAATGGGAGGTAGAGAAGGATTGAGTAATGTAAAAAATGAACAATAAACAATCAATCAAATGGGGGAATGTAGCTCTTTTAAATAAGAGCTGAGTTCAAGGTGGATAATTTTTTAACTTATATCTATGTGAGATGTGAGAATCTTATAAGATCTTATTTTGCGTAGCCTATAGACTAGTAAAGTGTCTTATCAACTGAAATATGAGAAAACATTTAACTGGTGGGAACAAAGAAACTGTTTTGGGTGTCTTCCCTCTCAAGGGCATTCTGTTTGAAAATTATTAAATGTCAAGTCCAGTGACTTCATTTATTAGTCTGATGAAGACCATATTAGTCCTAGAGTAAAGGCTGAGGTCTGATGTTAAGAATACTACCATGTTATCTATAAACCAAAGATTTTTTGGTAATTAACCTAAGTAATCATACACACAGGTAAAACATAACATGTAAAGTCTTATGCTCAAATGGACTCCTATATTACAGCATACTGCGTTAACACTATTGTCCTCTGTTCAAATTCCAAAATGTAACATACAAAAATGTATTAATGAAACCTGGAGTCTAGGTTGGGATCTCTTGAATACATATTTAAGCTAGGAAATAAGAACCATATAATATTATTAACCTTAAATGTTACAGTTATAACAGAGTATAAAGCAATATCTCAAGTAGACATTGAGGTAAACAAGACGTCAAAGGCGACCCTTCAAACATAGGAATCTTTTCCTTTTTGGTAAAGGAAAACAAAGATGGTAACCAAAGGTAGGTCAGGAGCCTCAAGTAAAAAGTGGGATGTTGAAGATACCTTAGGTGAGTCAGGGCCGTTTCTGTTTCTTTTTCTATTCACTTTGGTCCAGCTCTGTCTTTGGGGTTTAGGGGGATGAGCAGTCGATGATCCATCCACCCTGGAGTCATCATTCAATTTGGGTAGAGAAGAAGGTACAATGTTTAAGTTCTTGCAAAAGCTCTCAATATCATCAGGTGTCTTGTATATGAATACCTGCTATCCATGCACAACTTTCATACAAAATGGAAAGCCCGATCTATATGGAATCTGTTGAGCTTGCAAGTGTTGAGTAGGATACCTGGTTTCTTTTCTTTTAGCAAGAGTTAAAGGGCTGAGGTCTGCATAGATTTGAAGTTGTGCTCCTTTGACAACGAGGTTTGGTTTTGGGTTTTACTGGCTGCTAGAAAGATCTTTTCCTTGTCCTTGTAGGACTGAAATTTCAGGATGACATCCCTGGGTGGATCAGAGTCTCTAGGTGGAGGTCTAAGAGCTCTATGAGCCCTGACCAGAGGCAGTGTGGTTTCTGTATCTGATAACAGAACAGCTTTTGTAGGTAAGCGTCCAGTTGTTGTGGCTGGATAAGTTCAGGTATGCT
Source organism: Bombina bombina (assembly GCF_027579735.1). NCBI lineage: Eukaryota > Metazoa > Chordata > Amphibia > Anura > Bombinatoridae > Bombina > Bombina bombina. The sequence goes on from NC_069500.1 coordinate 1,276,507,558, forward strand.
ACTAATGCGTAGGTTCTGCCTCTTTCCTCAATTGTCTAGATCTTCTACATGGGATTGCCAATTTTCAATAGTGGTATATTGTTGATGAAGTTGTCTCCATGTTTAAATGATCCGTACCTTCCTCAAGGTATTCTGCTCTATCCCCCAGCTCATTCAGATCTTTTTTTAACTTCCTTAAGCCCATCTTTAAATAATTGGCTCATTTGTGTTAGCAGATTAGCAAAGTCCTCCTTTGTGGGTAGAGAAATAAGATCTTCCTTAGTTAGTGGGCTGGGAGGTTTAGTAGGGGTGAATGAAGAGTCAGAATCTTCAGATTCACTAATGTTGTCTTGTGTGTCCACCATGAGGTTAGGCGTGGCTTCAAGTGGCTTAAAAAATTATTTCAGTACAGTAGTAGTACCTTGTGATCCTTTTGTGGGCTTTAGGCCTTTAACAGACCTAGTATTTTTCTTAGCCGACATTGCTAACACTTGTGTCTGTAAATCCACAGCACTGATGGGTTCTTGCTATACTCCTCAGGCAACGAACCTGTAAAGACCTATAGTTTATAAAGAGAAGCTTATTGCTGTGCAAGATGGTGGATCTAGCTTAAATATTGTTTTATACCCTTAAAATAATGATAACAAGCGTATATCCTCTAGGGAATGTGCTGTTAAAACTCTTCTTATATTATGGCTAAATAATAATTATTATTATTATCGGTTATTTGTAGAGTGCCAACAGATTCCGCAGCGCAAGATAAAGCGTTTATAGGCTCTGATCACATTATCATTTTTATTTATTTCTTCCATGTGTGCTTGAGAGGATGCAGTGTTCTATTACATATTTAAAGCTGCTATTATAGGTCAGAGAGAGGCAGTTAGGTCTGCATGTTGTTTAAGTATTTATTAGCCTTTTATAGAGCCCAAATTTGCGACTTCACTGTGTCTGCAATGTTCGGTACTAACCTCTTTCTGCCTGAGTTGAATATTTGCAGCTGCATGGTTAGGCCTTGCCGACTTGCACAGAGCCGCGTCTGGAGGTCTTAGGTGTGCAGTAGATGAATGTTCTGCGATTCCAGACTCTTTACCGGCTCCCCAAATGCAACGTGTTCTTATGGCATCTTTAGAGATCCTGCTTGGCAAAAATCTATGCAGATCTCACATACGAAGCACTATTCCGTCCTTGAACACAGCCGAGCTTGCCTTCACACGTCCGCCATGTTAGGCTGCCGGCTCCACCCCCCCTGTAAATACATATTTTTATATATATATATATATATATATATATATATATATATATATATATATACTTCATTCAATTATAGACCAGCACTCTCCAAAAAAATAAGGCAATTATCCAGGGTGCTCCTGAACATTCGTATCTACACTTCAAAAATAGACAGGCACTCTCCGGTATTAAATCCAAAGTTTTTTCTTTTTATTGTGACGTTTCGGGGTATTTAGCCCCTTCCTCAGACAGAAAAATACATATACAACACACATCAAACTTACCCTCCTATATACCCCACAAAGTGCAAATGAGTGAACACAGGTGTGTCAGATCTGCATCCCATTAGCACTACTGAGCATGTGCAAATGGCCAATTATGGCAACACACCTGGATCAGAACAAAAAAGCAAATGAGAAATGCACAAGTCTAATTGTATTAATTGGCAACATCTAAACTGTAAGTAATTCTTCAATCAATCTCAGATTAGCAGCTGGCAAACAATCAGAAGACATTCAGAGATAAACGTAATTAACTGCAGGTGTCAATGACGATATAGAATACCTGTGCTTACACAGATAGTATGGTTAGGTGCAGGGGCAAAAACGTAACATGGGTTGTCACTCCTGTAAATACAGCATCACATAGTATACGATTAGGCTCATGATATTATATAGGCGGCAAAACACAATATACCAACATTTAATCCAACAATAAACAATAACAACCCAAATACAGTAGATAGTAAATGGGGCCAACCTAAAAGGTCATATGTGTGATAAATTAATGACCCATGTACATTAATCAGGGTTCAGTTGACACATACACAACTAGTGGGAAGTAATACTCAACGTCAGTGCGCAAATTTAGTTACCTACACATGTTTGACGCAATGTCTTTAACTATGTGTTTAACCTGAAATGGCTACTGTATTGAAGTATCAGGCCGCCCAAGCCCATAGGTGCATAATTGTCCCCAATGAAAAGGTACTGGTTTTGTGATATAGATCACTGTAGAGTCACAAGGATTACAAACTGGTCACCTAATACCCGCAAATACATATTCCCATATGTCAGTATTAGTTACAAATAGTTAATAATGTGTTTGTTCAGTCTAACTCACAAATTCATACTCTAATGTGATAAGGCGATCCATACCAGACCATTAATATTATACCGGTACTTTTCTGTCTCCCCAAATATGTGGTGGGTATTTACCTATGTGCTTAACCTATTGACTGTGGCTGGTGTATCACGTTACTTTGGTTAAACCCATCAATAACTCACAGCGACCTTATGTTGCAACATAGCTAGTGGAGAACACATAATGTATGAACAACAGTTTAGAACAAATCTCAGCAGTCATAACTGCGGCTAGGCATTGCATATAGGTGGGCCAGTGTGCCAGACACCCCGTCAATATGGATAGGTACATAATTATTAAATGTTACACTATTCAGCAAAACAGCCAAGTGGAAAACATTATGCAGTGTGTTACAAAATATCAGACTCATATAATAAATCAGAGGAAACAATGCATATCCATGTTGGTATTAAGTCCTCTAGGCACTAAAGTTTGTAGGTTGAAAATCCATCTGCTCTCTTTCTGTAGCAGCAGTTTTGCTCTGTCACCACCCCTATTCAGAGGTGGGACATGATCAATAATCGTGTATTTTAGCTCAGAGACTGAGTGCTTGGCAGATAAAAAGTGCTTGGCGACCGGTTGGTCTGCCTTACCTTCTGATGGCACACCGATGATTAGCCATGCGGGTCCTCAGCTTTTCATTGGGGACACGTGTAAACAATTATGCATCTATGGGCTTGGGCGGCCTGATAATTCAATTCAGTAGCCATTTCAGGTTAAACACATAGTTAAAGACATTGCGCTAAACATGTGTAGGTAACTAAATTTGCGCACTGACGTTGAGTATTACTTCCCACTTGTTGTGTATGTGTCAACTGAACCCTGATTAATGTACATGGGTCATTAATTTATCACACATATGACCTTTTAGATTGGCCCCGTTTACTATCTACTGTATTTGGGTTGTTATTGTTTATTGTTGGATTAACTGTTGGTATGTTGTGTTTTGCCGCCTATATAATATCATGAGCCTAATCGTATACTATGTGATGCTGTATTTACAGGAGTGACAACCCATGTTACGTTTTTGCCCCTGCACCTAACCATACTATCTGTGTAAGCACAGGTGTTCTATATCGTCATTGACACCTGCAGTTAATTACGTTTATCTCTGAATGTCTTCTGATTGTTTGCCAGCTGCTAATCTGAGATTGATTGAAGAATTATATATTATAAAAGAGATATCCTAAACAGGTATGCTGAACATATATAATGTTATTAAAAACAATGCCAAAAAACAGATACTATGAAATTAGCTGATATCTAGAGACTGTGTCAGCTTCCTGGATACAACAATATCCATCACAAATGGAAAACTGCACTCATCTGTATACAGGAAACCAACAGATAGATGCAGCTACCTCCACAGCTCCAGCTCCCACCCCAATCACATTAAAAAAATCCATAATCTACTGTCAGGCTACAAGATACCACAGAATTTGCTCATATACCAAGGACCGTGACAAACACCTCATCACACTGTCCCAATCATTCAGAGAAAAAGTTTACAAAACAAGGACTATAAATAAAAAAATTAACTCTGCCCTCAATACTCCACGTGAACACTTACTACAATACAGGGAGAAGAAAAACATATCACGTATCCCACTAGTAGTCAAATACAACCCTGCTGTGGAAGGGATACGAAAAATCATAAAAAACATACAGCCACTACTCTTAGAGGATCCCACACTCAAAAAAATATTTCCAAAACCCCCAATACTGGCATACAGACAACCACCTAACCTAAAGCAGAAACTGGTACATAGGAAGCTACCCCTTGAGAAAAAGAACACTCAGAATGGAACCAAGTGCTGCTGTAAAGCACTCTACAAACTGTGTCAACATGTTTGTGAAAGCAGCACAGCAAATCACAATAATAAATCTTATAACATTAAAGTGGCATATTCATGTATATCTGCAAAGTGGTATACATGATACATTGCACTGCATGTGAAATGGGATGCTATATTGGAGAAACAAGCCAAAAACTGCACCTTCGAATGAACTTACACAGACACTCAATCAAAAACCACTGTGAAACAAAATACTGCACCCCTGTTGGTCACCATTTCACCCAACCTGACCACTCCATCCAAAACCTCAAAATCAAAATTCTCAGAGGCAACTTCAAAAACACCATGGAAAGAAAAACCTTTGAAATGAAAATGATAATGCACTTCAACATGTTTAATTCTGGACTAAATGTGGATTCTTAACACATTATCAAAAATTTTTGTAATGTACTTTCATTTAGTCAATTACATTGTATATTCCACATTCTTTATACATAGGTACACAGGTAAGCCTATGTCCACACTTTTGTCTTTTTTTAACTTTTGTATTCCCCCTGTATATACAATTTCACATCTTTATAGATATTGATTCAATGTTGATATATAACTTTATGTCAGTATATGCTCTATGTATAGCTATATATTTACCCTGTCTGTTCTCCTACACTGGACACTATCTGCCTGTTACCTAAGCCCCCCTCATGATTTTTACGACACCTCCTCCTCTCACTGCACTGTCTTCTTAGCTATTCTGTGTTTTAAGATACAATCTGTAAATTCCATTGAATTGGTCAGTATTGCTTCAGACTTGATAAAGGAAGGAACTCTTCAGAAAGCTTGTCAACTTATAAATGTATAGTTAGTCCAATAAAAAAAGTATCATTGCTCAATGCAATACTCTTGTTATTTTGATATCTATATCTATATATATATATATATACTTATACCTAGATATCTATTACTATAGATATATAGGTATAGATATATATTTTACATTAACAATATCACATATATACTGTATATATATATATATATATATATATATATATATATATAATACTGAAAAAGAAAGAGCTCTACCAAAATATAGAGAGCTAAAGCGGATAACAGGCCGCCCCATATCACACCCACACTATATTATAAAAGAGATATCCTAAACAGGTATGCTGAACATATATAATTTTATTAAAAACAATGCCAAAAAACAGATACTGTGAAATTAGCTGATATCAGATATCCAGTGTAGTGCACTACCCAAAGGTAATTCCTTATAGCATGCTATAGATACTTGAGACGGCTCAAAAAAAAGTCCATCTCTATTACCGGGCACTTGAGTGTTAAAACACGCTCCGGTTGTTAGTGAACAGAATGCCGTCCTTGATTCTCCTTAAATATTATGTTACTGATCCGGTACCGGATTTCAAAGATATATGCAAGAGTCAATATGTGGCAATTTACAACAAGCCGCTCCAATCAAATATGCAATATGATTGCAATCCCGAGGGTTCAAGGCTTACTGCTGCACGGCTTACCTTCACTTTATTCACACACTCTACGGGTATTACCAAGCAGGATCTCTTCCGCGGTGTGTCTCACTGTGATGTATACGGCCGATGCAGCGCTACACTTGCCCAGATTGTGACACTTGAAATCGTTATCGCTAACCTCACAATTGTTTCACCATGCTGGCGTCCTCCACGCTGTGTCTGTTCCAAACATTACGCGTTTCGCCCTTCCCCCTTTCCAGGCTGAACTCAGGGCTTCATCAGATGTGTCAAGTTGGACAGCTGAGCTGGATTTTAAACACTTGTGCGGATGCAATGTTACAACCCCTTCTGGGATGTCTTAAAGGGGAATGATGTTTATGCATGTTAATACATTGGCTATAATTTGTAAATGGCATTAAAGTAACTATACTATATAGATACATTTGTGGCTATTTACAATTCCCTAACCTTTATGTTATTACAATCAAATGAAGAAAATCAGCACTAACATTTCTACTTTAACATCGATTAGCAAATAAGTAGTTCATTATGCCATACAGTACTACAATATTTTATTGCTTTATTCTTAAAGATATGATATAATATGTATCATTTTCTCAATGTTAGTAGATATAAGGAATATTTACAGAAAACAAGAAAATTCAATTTTTTCATTCAAGCCCAGAGGAGAGAGGGTATTAAGTCTATACATCCAACGTGACTCATGTTGGAGTAGTAGTTGGTCAACATTACCACCTCTCCTTCTGGGCTTGATATGCTCAATGCCTAGTACCCTAAGATGAGAGAAGTCAGAGCTGTGCATTTTTTGGAAATGTCTAGCCACCGGGCTATCTGACTCCTTATCCTTGATGCTGTCTCTGTGTTCTCTCACCCGTTCTTTTAGCTCTCGTGTAGTTTTCCCAATGTAAAATTTGGGACACGAGCAGTGTAACATATAAATAACATTTGTGGTGTTACAGACTATTCTTTCATTAATGTGGTATGACCTTTCTGAATATTCTGTGCTAAATTTGAGGCCTTAACTATGTACTTGCAGTACACACATCTACCACAAGGTTCACATCCTTTCCTTGTCTGTGCCTGTGTCAACCAATTTCTGGGAATATCTATTTGGAACTCGCTATAGACTAATCTATCTTTGATGCTTGGTGCTCTCTTGGCAGTGAGAAGAGGATATTTAGGAATATAGTTTGCGATTGAGTTGTCATTGGACAGAATGTACCAATGTTTTTTAAGAATATCACGTAATTTATTCCAATGAGAATTATATTTAGTGATAAGGCGAATTTCATTGCCTCCCTTTGGTTTTTCAACTACCTTATATAATAATTAATTTATTGGTGTCTGTCTGGCTCTCAACCAACCCTTTCTCACCTGATTTCTGGAGTAACCTCTCTGGAGAAATCTCTGAGCCATATCATTGGCCTGAATTTCAAAGTCTGACTCAGTGGAACAGCATCTCTTGAGCCTCAAGAACTGTCCCACTGGAATGCCATTTTTAAGGGCTTCAGGATGATGGCTAAAGGCATTTAACAAATTGTTAGTTGTTGTTTCATTCCGAAACACTTTGTTTTTTAATAATCCATTCTCAATAGTCAATTTGAGATCGAAAAAGGTGGCTTCCTTGTCGCTAATTTGATGAGTTAAGAACAAGTTTCTGTTATTCTTGTTCAATATCTCAACAAATTCATCTGCCGATGCTACATCCCCTTTCCACAGCACTAGGATGTCATCCACAAAATGCAGCCATAGGGCGACGTGAGCCTCCACCCATTGTTCCAATTTCTGGAAAACATCAATTGCTTCCCAGACGCCTAGATGTAAACAGGCATAGGTGGGGGCCCACGCCGCACCCAAGGCTGTGCCTCTTAACTCCCTGTAAAGCTTACCATCAAACATAAATATGTTCTTGGTCAACACAAATTCTAACAATTGAAGTACTGGATTTGTGTTGTCACTGTACTCTTCTCCACGTAGTTTAAGAAAATATTCTGCTGCTTCTAAACCAACTTTATGTGGAATAGAAGAGTACAGTGACTCCACATCAAGAGTAAGCAAAAGCATATCGGGCTCAATTTTAATCTTATCCAGTCTTCTCAGGACGTCCCCCGTGTCTTGCACATAGGAGGATAGTTCAGTAAGGAAGGGCCGCAGATAAAAATACACGTATCTTCTGATGCCTTCCGTAGGTCCCCCAATGCCTGACACGATGGGACGTCCTGGGGGATTAGTGATGTTCTTATGTAATTTGGGGATGCAGTAAAATGTAGGTATTACTGGGTGTACAGGGACTAGAAACTCAAATTCTTTTTTCGTTATCCACCCTAAATATTTTCCTTGTTTGAGGATAATGAATATATCATCACAAGATTTTTCATAAACCTGCCTTGTTACTACTTCATACTGTTCCTTAACACGAAGCTGTCTCAGGACTTCATTCACATAATCTGCTTGATTGAGGATTACTATATTTCCTCCTTTCTCGGATGGCTTAATCTGAATTTCTTTTTAACTCATAAGTTCTTTGAGAGCTTTTCTCTCATTTTTACTGAGATTATCACTCACCACACCTGATATCCCTATATTACTTACATCTTTTTCCACACATTTGACAAATGTGTAGACACTGGGTGACAAGGATAACTGGGGCATAAATTTAGAAGGAGGTTTAAAGTTTGTTTTTTTGGGGTAATTTGTGCTGGTGTTAACTTCCTCCTGTTCCTCTAATAAGGACACTAGATTTTCAATAGCTACAGTATCCTGACTGTCACTGAGGTCACCACTCTGAGATTTGTTACCCCACAATTTTTTAAGTATGATCTTCCTTGCGTAGAGGTTTAGATCTTTAACAAATTCAAATTTGTCCAAACTGCTAGAAGGACAGAATGATAATCCTTTCTTTAAAAGGTTGATATGTGCCATATTTAAACTAACAGTGGAGAGGTTAATCACTGACATTCCCTCTGCACTATTGGTTAATTCGTATTTTCCCAGAACTGACTCTCCTCTGGTTCCTGGTTGTCATGCGGTACGGGGGGCTGATCCTGTACCTCCCTCCTCTGCTCCTCTGTCTCTGCCTGCTGGAGTAAATGTGTGGAAAAAGATGTAGGTAATATAGGGATATCAGGTGTGGTGAGTGATAATCTCAGTAAAAATGAGAGAAAAGCTCTCAAAGAACTTATGAGTAAAAAAGAAATTCAGATTAAGCCATCCAATAAAGGAGGAAATATAGTAATCCTCAATCAAGCAGATTATGTGAATGAAGTCCTGAGACAGCTTCGTGTTAAGGAACAGTATGAAGTAGTAACAAGGCAGGTTTATGAAAAATCTTGTGATGATATATTCATTATCCTCAAACAAGCAAAAGATTTAGGATGGATAACGAAAAAAGAATTTGAGTTTCTAGTCCCTGTACACCCAGTAATACCTACATTTTACTGCATCCCCAAATTACATAAGAACATCACTAATCCCCCAGGACGTCCCATCGTGTCAGGCATTGGGGGACCTAAGGAAGGCATCAGTAGATATGTGGATTTTTATCTGCGGCCCTTCCTTACTGAACTATCCTCCTATGTGCAAGACACGGGGGACGTCCTGAGAAGACTGGATAAGATTAAAATTGAGCCAGATATGCTTTTGCTTACTCTTGATGTGAAGTCACTGTACTCTTCTATTCCACATAAGGTTGGTTTAGAAGCAGCAGAATATTTTCTTAAACTACGTGGAGAAGAGTACAGTGACAACACAAATCTAGTACTTCAATTGTTAGAATTTGTGTTGACCAAGAACATATTTATGTTTGATGGTAAGCTTTACAGGGAGTTAAGAGGCACAGCCATGGGTGCGGCGTGCGCCCCCACCTATGCCTGTTTACATCTAGGCGTCTGGGAAGCAATTGATGTTTTCCAGAAATTGGAACAATGGGTGGAGGCTCACATCGCCCTATGGCTGCATTTTGTGGATGACATCCTAGTGCTGTGGAAAGGGGATGTAGCATTGGCAGATGAATTTGTTGAGATATTGAACAAGAATAACAGAAACTTGTTCTTAACTCATCAAATTAGCGACAAGGAAGCCACTTTTTTCGATCTCAAATTGACTATTGAGAATGGATTATTAAAAATCAAAGTGTTTCGGAAAGAAACAGCAACTAACAATTTGTTAAATACCTCTAGCCATCATTCTGAAGCCCTTAAAAACGGCATTCCAGTGGGACAGTTCTTGAGGCTCAAGAGATGCGTTCCACTGAGTCAGACTTTGAAATTCAGGCCAATGATATGGCTCAGAGATTTCTCCAGAGAGGTTACTCCAGAAATCAGGTGAGAAAGGGTTGGTTGAGAGCCAGACAGACACCAAGAAATGAATTATTATATAAGGTAGTTGAAAAAGCAAAGGGAGACAATGAAATTCGCCTTATCACTAAATACAATTCTCATTGGAATAAATTACATTATATTCTTAAAAAACATTGGTACATTCTGTCCAATGACAACTCAATCGCAAAATATATTCCTAAATATCCTATTCTCACTGCCAAGAGAGCACCAAGCATCAAAGATAGATTAGTCCATAGCGAGTTCTAAAGAGATATTCCCAGAAATTGGCTGACACAGGCACAAACAAGGAAAGGATGTGAACCTTGTGGTAGATGTGTGTACTGCAAGTACATAGTTAAGGCCTCAAGTTTTTGCACAGAATATTCAGAAAGGTCATACCACATTAATGAAAGAATAGTCTGTAACACCAAAAATGTTATTTATATGTTACACTGCTCGTGTCCCAAATTTTACATTGGGAAAACTACACAAGAGCTAAAAGAATAGATGAGAGAACACAGAGACAGCATCAAGGATAAGGAGTCAGATAGCCCTGTGGCTAGACATTTCCAAAAAATGCACAATTCTAACTTCTCTCATCTTTGGGTACTAGGCATTGAGCATATCAATCCCAGAAGGAGAGGTGGTAATGTTGACCAACTACTACTCCAACATGAGTCACGTTGGATGTATAGACTCAATACCCTCTCTCCTCTGGGCTTGAATGAAAAAATTGAATTTTCTTGTTTTCTGTAAATATTCCTTATATCTACTAACATTGAGAAAATGATACATATTATATCATATGTTTAAGAATAAAGCAATAAAATATTGTAGTACTGTATGGCATAATGAACTACTTATTTGCTAATCGATGTTAAAGTAGAAATGTTAGTGCTGATTTTCTTCATTTGATTGTAATAACATAAAGGTTAGGGAATTGTAAATAGCCACAAATGTATCCGTAAAGTATAGTTACTTTAATGCCATTAACAAATTATAGCCAATGTATTAACATGCATAAACATCATTCCCCTTTAAGACATCCCAGAAGGGGTTGTAACATTGCATCTGCACAAGTGTTTAAAATCCAGCTCAGCTGTCCAACTTGACACATCTGATGAAGCCCTGAGTTCAGCCCGGAAAGGGGGAAGGGCGAAACACGTAATGTTTGGAACAGACACAGTGTGGAGGACGCCAGCATGGTGAAACAGCTGTGAGGTTGGCGATAACGATTTCAAGTGTCACAATCTGGGCAAGTGAAGAGCTGCATCGGCCGTATACATCACAGTGAGACACACCGCGGAAGAGATCCTGCTTGGTGTAATACCCGTAGATTGTGTGAATAAAGTGAAGGTAAGCCGTGCAGCAGTAAGCCTTGCACCCTGGGGATTGCTATCATATTGCATATTTGATTGGAGCGGCTTGTTGTAAATTGCCACATATTAACTCTTGCATATATCTTTGAAATCCGGTACCGGATCAGTAACATAATATTTAAGGAGAATCAAGGACGGCATTCTGTTCACTAACAACCGGAGTGTGTTTTAACACTCAAGTGCCCGGTAATTGAGATGGACTTTTTTTTTGAGCTGGCTCAAGTATCTATAGCATGCTATAAGGAATTACCTTTGGGTAGTGCACTACACTTTATAATATAGTGTGGGTTTGATATGGTGTGGCCTGTTATCCGCTTTAGCTCTCTAGATTTTGGTAGAGCTCTTTCTTTTCAGTATTATATATAAAATTTTGGATTGCTAGCACATAACACGGTACCCAATAAGCATTCTGAGTGCCCCCTAGCCCAAGTATCTATCTATCTATATATATATATATATATATATATATATAAAAAATAAAAATGCATTATTTTATATCTGAAGAACATAGGAATGTTAAATATGCATAACATGTATTGGGGTTCACAAATTAGGACTAACACGGTCGGGTTAGAGCACATGAAGAATTTCTATCTTCTATACGCATTACAGAAATATTAAAAATAAAATATTAAAAAAAATTAATAACAAGTATTATACATACATATATAGATATATATTTTGATTATTTAGAATATTTTACAGTATGTGTAATAATTGTTATTAATAATAATATTCTTATTTTATATTTAATATTTTAATAACATGCATTGAAGATAGCAAGTCTTTATGTGCACTAATGCAAGCCCCAATGAGTGTTACGCATATTTTACATTCCTATGTTCTTCACTTACAAAATAGTGTACTTTTTATTATTATATATATATATATTTATATACAGTATATATATATATATATATATATATATATATATATATATATATATATATATATATATATATATATATATATATATATATATATATATATATATATCTGTTAATGTAAAATATATCTATAGGAATAGATATACAGGTATAGATAGAAAATGTATTTACAATAAAAAGTACATTGTTCTGTATGTGAAGAACATTGGAATGTGAAATATTCATAATTAATATCAGCTTTTGCACACTTGAATAAATGTGATTGGGTTAGAGTGCCAGTATGGGTGTTAGTTTTATTTTTCAGTTTGCAAGCTCCATTCAAATCTGTAGGGTAGTACGTTAAAGCGATTGCGACTTTGCAAAGTATATCTTTTTACTTTCAACTTGTAATATGAGCGTAACCCAACGTGCACAAAAAGCCTCTGTCTAGTGAAGTTAAAGTGCGAGCAGGAATGCAAAATAGTGCTCCACTTGTGATTTAACCCTTTATTGGATAAACAGTGCATAAAGGTGATTAACAAAGATGAGCTACATATTGGAAAACCCCAATTCCAAAGAAGATGGGAAAGTATAGAAAATGCAAAAAACTAACTAAAAGAGTCATTTGAAAATTCAAATCACCCTGTACTATATTGAAAACACCTTATGAACACATTTGATGTTTTACTTTGTATTTTGTATTAATAATGTATTTTTGAAAATATACACTCATTTTAAATCTAATGACTGCAACACGTTCCAAAAAAGTTGGGACAGGGGCAATTTAGGACGTAGGGGCCGAATTATCAAGCTCAGAATGAAGCTTGATGCCCCTGTTTTCGCTTGAGCCTTCTAAAGACCGCTTCTACATAACTGGTCCGCTTGCTCTTAGGCTGCGGACACCAATCCGCCCGATCCTATATGATCTGGCTGACTGACATCCCTTGCTAGCGGCCGATTGGCCGTGAATCTGCAGGGGACGGCATTGCACAGGCAGTTCACAAGAACTGCTTGTGCAATGATAAATGCCGACAGCGTATGCTGTCAGTATTTATCGATGTGCGGCGGACATGATACGCTACATTGTATCATGTCCGCTCGCACATTAATAAATTGGCCACTAATAGCTATGTAACAAGTTGAAATAAGAAGGTGATGTGAAACGGGTGAGGCAATTGTGTAATCATAGTATATAAGGAACCTCCAAAAAAGGCCTAGTCCTTCAAGAGCATGGATCGGTCAAGGCTTGCCAATCTGCCAACAGATGCATCATCGAAATATCCAACACTTTGAGAACAACATTTCCCAAAGACAAATCGGTAGGATTTTTATCATTTCACCTTCTACAGTGCACAATATAATTAAAAGATTCAAGGAATCCGGTCAAATCTCGTTGCGTAAAGGAAAAGGCAGAAAACCACTTCTGAATGCGCGTGATCTCCGTTCCCTCAGATGTCACTGTCTCAAAAACCATCATGATTTTGTAATGGATATCCTGACATGGGTTCGGAAATACTTTGATAAATGTTTGTCAGTCAACACCATTCGGCACTGCATCCACAGATGCATGTTAAGGCTTTACTATGCAAAGCAGAAGCCATATATAAACACTGTCTAGAAGCGCCGCCGACTTCTCTGGGCTCGGTCTCATCTGAGATGAACAACAGCACAGTGGAATCGTGTTTTGTCCGACGTGTCAACATTTCAAATAGTTTTTGGAAAAAGCAGCCATCATGTTCTCCAAGCCAAAGAGGAAAAGGACCATCCAAGCTGGACCATCCAGCGTTAGGTCCAAAAAACAGTATCTGTCATGGTATTTGGGTGTGTCAGTGCCCATGGCATGGGTAACTTGCACATTTATGAGGGCATGTTTAATGCAAAAAGATATGTATTCCTTTTGGAGCAGCATATGCTGCCATCCAAATGACGTCTTTTCCAGGGATGTCCCTGTAGTTTCCAGCAGGACAACACCAAACCACATTCTGCCTCGATTACAAGCACATGGTTGTGTAAGCAGAGAGTGCAGGTGCTAGCATGGCCTTTCTGCAGTCCTGAACTGTCTATGATTGAGAATGTTTGGCGCATTATAAATAAACAAAATAAGGCAACGAAGGCCATGTACAATTGCTCAGCTTAAGACATGCTTAATGAATGAATGGGGGAAAATTCTACTTGCTAAACTTAACCAGCTGGTGTCTTCAATGCCAAAAGCTTAATATGTGTTAATAAAAGAAGGCGATGTTACACAGTGGTAAACAGTCGACTGTCCCAACTTTTTTGGAGTGTGTTGTAGTCATTAGATTTGAAATAAGTATACATTTTCAAAAATACATTAAATTCACAAAGTAAAACATCAAATAATGTGTTAATAATGTGTTTTCAATATATTACAGGGTGAATAGAATTTTCAAATAACTATCGCCTAGATTACGAGTTTTGCATTAGAGGCTGTGCGGTGCTAACGAGCAGTTTATGCTCACCGCTCACTTACAGACAATGCTGGTATTACGGGTTTTTACAAACCCGGCGTTAGCTACAAAAAAGTGAGCGTAGAGCAAAATTTAGCTCCACATCTCACCTCAATACCAGCACTGCTTATGTTAGCGGTGAGCTGGTAAAACGTGCTCGTGCACAATTTCCCCATAGGAATCAATGGGGGAGAGCCGTGAAAAAAACCTAACACCTGCAAAAAAGCAGCGTATTAGTCCTAAATGTCGCTGCCACTATAATAAAGTTATTAAACCCTAAACCTAAGTCTAACCCTAACCCTAACACCCCCTAACTTAAATATATTTAAAATAAATCTAATTAAAATTACTACAATTAACTAAATAATTCCTATTTAAAACTAAATACTTACTGTACCTATAAAATAAACCCTAAGCTAGCTACAATATAACTAATAGTTACATTGTAGCTAGCTTAGGGTTTATTTTTATTTTACAGGCAACTTTGTATTTATTTTAACTAGGTAGAATAGTTATTAAATAGTTATTAACTATTTAATAACTACCTAGTTAAAATAAAGAAAAATGTACCTGTAAAATAAAACATAAGCTAAGTTACAATTACACCTAACACTACACTATAATTAAATTAATTACCTAAATTAAATACAATTAATTACAATTTAATAAAATTATCTAAAGTACAAAAAAACAAAACACTAAATTACAGAAAATAATAAACAAATTACAAGATTTTTAAACTAATTACATCTAATCTAATCCTCCTAACAAAATAAAAAAAGCCCTACCCTACACTAAATTACACATAACCCTTAAAAGGGCCTTTTGCGGGGCATTGCCCCAAAGTAATCAGCTCTTTTACCTGTTAAAAAAAGTAAAAATACCCCCCCAACATTAAAACCCACCACCCACACAACCAACCCTACTCTAAAACCCACCCAATCCCCCCTTAAAAAACCTAACACTAACCCCTTGAAGATCACCTTACCGGGATAAGTCTTCATCCAACCGGGCAAAAGTGGTCCTCCAGACGGGCTTAAGTCTTCATCCAACCGGGTAGAAGTGGTCCTCCAGACGGGCAGAAGTCTTCATCCAGACGGCATCTTCTATATTCATCAATCCGGCGCGGGTCCATCTTCAAGACATCCGACTCAGAGCATCGTCTTCTGTCCACGGCCGACGACTGAATGAAGGTTCCTTTAAATGACGTCATCCATCCAAGATGGCGTCCCTTCAATTCCGATTGTCTGATAGAATTCTATCAGCCAATCGGAATTAAGGTAGAAAAAATCCTATTGGCTGATGCAATCAGCCAAAAGGATTGAACTGGCATTCTATTGGCTGATTGGAACAGCCAATAGAATGCCAGCTCAATCCTATTGGTTGATTGGATCAGCCAATAGGATTGAAGTTCAATCCTATTGGATGATTGCATCAGCCAATAGGATTTTTTCTACCTTAATTCCGATTGGCTGATAGAATTCTATCAGTCAATTGGAATTGAAGGGATGACGTCATTTAAAGGAACCTTCATTCAGTGGTTGGCCTGTACAGAAGAGGATGCTCCGCGTCGGATGTCTTGAAGATGGACCCGCTCCGTGCCGGATGGATGAAGATAGAAGATGCCATCTGGATGAAGACTTCTGCCCGTCTGGAGGACCACTTCAGCCCGGTTGGATGAAGACTTCTGCCCGTCTGGAGGACCACTTCTGCCCGGTTGGGTGAAGACGTCTCCCGGTAAGGTGATCATCAAGGTGTTAGTGTTAGGTTTTTTTAAGGGGGGACTAGGTGGGTTTTAGAGTAGGGTTGGTTGTGTGGGTGGTGGGTTTTAATGTTGGGGGGGTATTTGTACTTTTTTTTACAGGTAAAAGAGCTGATTACTTTGGGGCAATGCCCCGCAAAAGGCCCTTTTAAGGGCTATTTGTAATTTAGTGTAGGGTAGGGCTTTCTTTTATTTTGGGGGGGCTTTGTAAGGGGGATTAGATTAGGTGTAATTAGTTTAAAAATCTTGTAATTTGTTTATTATTTTCTGTAATTTAGTGGGGGGGGTTTGTACTTTATATAATTTTATTTAATTGTAATTAATTGTATTTAATTTAGGTAATAAATTTAATTATAGTGTAGTGTTAGGTGTTAGTGTAACTTAGGTTAGGTTTTATTTTACAGGTAAATTTGTCTTTATTTCAACTAGGTAGTTATTAAATAGTTAATAACTATTTAATAACTATTCTACCTAGTTAAAATAAATACAAAGTTGCCTGTAAAATAAAAATAAACCCTAAGCTAGATACAATGTAACTATCAGTTATATTGTAGCTAGTTTAGGGTTTATTTTCTAGGTAAGTATTTAGTTTTAAATAGCAATTATTTAGTTAATGATAGTAATTTTATTTAGATGTATTTAAATTATATTTAAGTTAGGGGGGTTAGGGTTAGGGATAGACTTAGGTTTAGGGGTTAATACATTTAATATAGTGGCGTCGACGTTGGGGGCGCCAGATTAGGGGTTATTAAATGTAGGTAGGTGGCGGCGATGTTAGGGACGGCAGATTAGGGGTTAATAATTTTTAACTAGTGTTTGCGATGCGGAAGTGCGGCGGTTTAGGGGTTAATATGTTTATTATAGTGGCGGTGATGTCCGGTTCAGCAGATTAGGGGTTAAAATATTTATTATAGTGTTTGCGATGTGAGGGGCCTTGGTTTAGCGGTTAATAGGTAGTTTATGGGTGTTAGTGTACTTTTTAGCACTTTAGTTAAGAGTTTTATGCTACAGCGTTGTAGTGTAAAACTCTTAACTACTGACTTTTAAATGCGGTACCAGGCTTGACATGAGAGGGTCTACCGCTCACTTTTGGTCAGACTCGTAATGCCGGCGCTATGCAAGTCCCATTGAAAACATAGGATACGCAATTCACGTAAGTGGATTTGCGTTATTTCCGAGTCTGGCCAAAAAAGTGAGCGGTGAGCCTGTACCTGCAAGACTCGTAATACCAGCGGGCATTAAAAAGCAGCGTTAGGACCTCTTAACGCTGCTTTTTAACCCTAACGCACAACTCGTAATCTAGGCCTATTTTTGTTTGTTTTTTTGCATTTTCCATTCTATCCTAACATTTTTGGAATTGGGGTTGTACAGTCATAACAGAGTAATTTATTATCTAGTGATACCTTTTTATTTCTTTCTATCAATCTAACTATCTATCATCAACTTATCTTTTATACAAGCATGCACACACAGATTTAATTTTAATAGTATCATTTCTGGTTGATAAGAAAAGAAATACATTCAAAGAGACAATTTGGAAGTCAAGTCAAGGAAAGACATTCTTCCTATGTCAGTGCTTGGTTAGGCATCAGTGAGACTACAATGGTATGCCGGATTATTTCCTCAATTGTGGCAAGTTATTTAAGAGACTGATAAAGAGCAATGGAGAATAACACAGGTGATAAGTGGTTTTCATCAAAATGATACAAAGAGGGATTAGTTACAGTTAGCCTTTAGCAAAGAACAGTTAAGGTCATATAACCAATGCACAGTAACAGTGGCTAGAAACACATTATTGTCAGAGTAGTATTTAACCGTCAGGCTGCCAGAGGGCGGTGAAGGTCAGTAGTTTATGATATAGCCAGGCTCTTGCAATGGCATTATAAGGATACAATACACAATTACCTGTGATATGACCTCCTGTGTATTGTAAAGATGATCATATTCAGCTTTTTTTTTTCATTTCCACTGAGATATCTTACTTGTTATATTAACCCTTTATAGTTACAAATTATTTTTTTTGTTTGGTCAGCAGTAGGCTCTATTTATTAACCCCTTGAGCGCTAATGACGGCTCACAAATTGTCTTAGTCAGGTGCTAATGACGGCTCAGGGCCGTCACTAGCACTCTCCCACTTTGAGGGAGATCTGGGGGCTCCCACCGGCTCCTACCCTGGCGATCGGGCCTGCATAGTGACGGGCATCGCCGGGGCTTCACGTTATGTGCAGTGACGTCACACGCAATGCACAACTTTATTTAACATTAACAATGTTAAATATAGGAGCAGGGGGCATGCTGCTTAGAAGCCTGTATCTCAGGCATCTAAGCAGCTACAGACCCCCAAGACCCACCGTTGGAAAGGTAATCATCTAACCGTTCCAACAATGTAAGTCTTGGGGATCTGAAATAAATAAAAAAAAGTAAACAAAAAATATTTTTTTAAATATAAAATTTAAAAAAACCCTAGCACCCGGGTGGGAAAGTGCTTAGCACTCAAAGGGTTAAACAGCAGAAGCTGCTTTGGAGCAATTGTGGCCATACGACTGCTGTTTCCTAAAGGACCACTAAATACAGTCAAATTGCATAATTAACAAGTGTATAATAAAAAGACTATGCAATAACACTTACTCTAAATTTCGCAAAAGAAGTAGTTTTTTTTCCAGACATCAGCCAATCACCGACTAGTATACGTATACTCTGTGAGCTTGTGCACATGCTCAGTAGGAGCTGGTGCCTCAAAATGGGCGCATATAAAACATTTGTGCAACATTTGATAATGGAAGTAAATTGGAAAGATATTTTAAATTGCGTGGTTTTTCTGAATCATGAAAGTTTCATTTTGACTTGAGTGTCCCTTTAACCCAGTTAAACTCATTTGTTTAGGGTGATTGACAGGCCCAGGTGGGTGTTCTGCACAATAATTTTATTGTGCAATGATAACTGCAGCATCCAGTGCCTGCTCACCATGAAGACAGCCAAACAGATTTCCTAGCTAGTGACCTTGTCCATTAGTCTCATGTTAAATGGGGCCCAGTATGTTCAAGTTCTTGTAGTGTTGAAAAATAATTACATGCATGATTTCCCCAAACTTCTATGAAAAGTGGGTTTTTGTACTATTTTTTTTCCAAAATATGTAAGCTCATGTACCCATGCCCAGACAAACTGCATAGGTGATAGCTATAGAAATACTTGATTGTGTTTAAAACCTATGTACAGCATCTCTTTTTGTTGTTTAAAAAGAAAGATAATCCCTTTATTACCCATTCCCCAGTTTTGCATAACCAACACAGTTATATAAATATATTTTTTACCTCTGTGATTATCTTGTATCTAAGCCTCTGCAAACTGCCCCTTCATTCCAGTTCTTTCGACAGACTTGCTTTTTAGCCAATCAGTGCTCACTCCAGGGTAATTTCACATGCATGAGCTCAATGTTATCTATATGAAATACGTGAACTAATTCCCTCTAGTGGTCAAAATGCATTCAGATTAGAGGCAGTCTTCAAGGTCTAAAAAATTAGCATGTGGACCTCCTAGAATTAGATTTCAACTAAGAATACCAAGAGAACAAAGCAAAATTGGTGATAAAAGTAAATTGGAAAGTTGTTTAAAATTACATTCCCAATTTAAATCATGAAAGTTTTTTTTGGACTTGACAGTCCCTTTAAGTATTCAGCAGCTCCACTGAGTAAGGGACAACAGGTAACACAATATATACTAAAACAAAAGGTCGGAAAGTTTGGTGTTCATTACAGGAAGCATTTTAGTTCTATTATCTAAATTGTTTTGTTCTCTTGGTATTATTTGATTCAAAGCATATCCAGGTAGACAGGAGCATCAATTCTCCATTGACAGCTAGCTGCTGATTGGTGGCTGAATATATATATATACAGTACCTCTTGTCATTGACTTACCTCACGTGTTCAGCCAGCTCCCAGTAGTGCATTGCTGTTCTTTCAAGGAAGGATTCCAAGAGAATGAATCAAATTTAATAATGGAAGTTGATTGGAAACGTGTTTACATTTTTTTGCTCTATCTGAATCATGAAAGAAAAATGTTGGATTTCCCTTTGATTACAGTAGACAATTTTGATTGCATAAAAGACCTACAAACGGCTAATAATACAGCTCACAGCCTTTTGTAAGCCCCTTTCTGAGAGATGGATCCTGAAGTCTCAAAAACATATACATTTCATATTTTGTGACTTTCTTTGGGAATTAGTTCATTTTTTAAGTGATGGACCTCTATTAAACCTATTGCTTCCGTGATGCTTTACTGAAAATATCTTAAATTGGAGTGAAGCTGTTTTGCTGTTGCAGTATTACAAATGACTGTTCACTGATAATTTATTTAGCATTTTGTTTTTTTCTGTAACTTTCCTGTATCTACTTTTTTAATTTTCAAGTCCATAAGAAAGTCCATAAAAAAAACCTCTGCTCTTTTTACTCCTATTATTAATTTTCTTCGTTCTCTTGCTCTCTTTATTTGAAAAAGAAGGCATCTAAGCTCATTTTTTGGTTCAGTACCATGGAAAGCACTTGTTTATTGGTAGGTGAATTTACCCACCAATCAGCAAGAACAACACAGTGTGTTCACCAAAAATGGGCCGGCATCTAAACTTACATTCTTGCATTTCAAATAAAGATACCAAGAGAATGAAAAGAATTTGATAATAGGAGTAAATGAGAAAGTTGCTTAAAATTGCATGCTCTATCTGAATCACAATATAAAATTTGGGTTCAGTGTCCCTTTAAGAATGGAAAAAAGAGTGGAGCAACTTGAGGAGGAATATGGAGCTTTTAGGAACAATACAGATATCCTCTCCTCCCAACTTCACCAACAAGGGAAAGCACTTTTTATGTAACAAAATCAGTTGGAAGATGTGGAGAATAGGAATTGGAGGAACAACCTTAGGGTAAGGGGTATACCTGAGTCTATATCCACTTATATAATACCTGCAACAGTTTTTATCATCATTATCTGGTATTGCCACGTTCTTCTAAGGTGTTGGAATGCACTCATAGAGGTCTGAGGCCAAAGCTGAGCCTGAAGGGCCCCCCAGGGACGTCATTACTAAACTCATACACTTAAGTACAAAGACACTGTCCGACAAGCAGCGAGGAAGTGCCAGACTGTTGTACATGAGGATCACAATCTACAGATTTTTTGAGACCTTTGCCCAAGTACCCTTCAATGAAGTAGGGAACTTCATTTGCTAACACAAAACCTGAATCAATTAAACATCCCAAACCACTGGGGGATTTCTCTTCAACTTAAGAGCTTCAGTAAATGGGAAGTCAGAAGTCTTCCGATATATTGCTTGTGCAAGTCCCTAGAGATAGCCCCTCCTTTGCTTCTTTCCTTAAAAGAACTGGAAGACTCCACTTCTACCTCTGCTTCAGCTGTGGTATTGTCTCCCAGGCCTCAAAGGCCGAAGTGGACAAAGGTCCTTCAGAAAAAAGGGCATCATGATAAACTGTTTCATAGATGAGTAAAGTGTCCCTTGCACCATCCTGAAGGGGACTACTGATATAGCACTTACCTTTTTCAATGTTTGTATTAGGGATGCATAACAGTTCCTCCCTTGCTAGTACCTTTATTGACAGAGCAGGGACTGCTTATTGTCTGAAGATACCAAGTAGCTGCTATTACTCAAGTCTACACATAACTGGGTTGTTTTCAATATTCTTTTCAATTACATGTGTAGGTTGCTATCTGTTTTTTTTTCACCATTTAACAATAGTATTCTGTAATGTTTCTAACACATTTATTAGTTGTTATATAAAATGTCATGCCCCTTAACTGTCCATATTAAGGGTTTACGATTAGGTCTTAGTTGTGGACCTTAGTGTTAATAATGAGAAGCAGTGAACTGGGGATTTTTGAAATTATGCAGTTCACCCTATGGTCACTACTTCCAGGGTATAAATCTGGAATATCATCCTGTACATCATCTCTGACACGCCATTAGTTATGATGGCCTGCAATATTCTAACTGCATGGACCGATTTTCATGGTTGTATACTCTGAACCCTATTATCGTAAATTCTCAATCTTCTACCTTGGTTCTCCAACCTTAGGGTTCTCAACAATGTTACTGTTTATTTAACCCTCCATCTACTGTGGGGCTTTACTCTTGTATTTTTTCTTTACAATGATGTTGGCTGCTGGGGGGAGACTACTTTCTCTCAGTCCACTACTATCTCTCTCTCCCTACATCTGCATTTGTATTGTTTTACATGTTCTCTCTCACTTTGCTTAAGAAAATATTTTAAGAAAATATTTTTTAATGTGAGTAAAAGTCAGGTCCCTATTTTAAATAGTGCTTAAAAAAGAAAAATATACAAACATAGGTCTCAATGTTAATGAGTAGGGAGTCAGGAAATTGCAAATGAGTTCAATCTATACTACCTAAGTGTACAATTTAAGTGCACATACTAAATCTCCTGATTACTTATCTTATAGAGCTAAATATGGGGAGGAAACATCAATCCCTGCAATATATTTAATCCAAAAGGAACTACTAGATGAGCCATTGTCACTACAGGAAATTCTGCATGTCATTAGACATCTACCTGAGGGCAAAAGTTCTGGCCCAGATGGATTGGGTATTAAATGTTAAAACAATGTGCATAGACCTTAGAACTTAACCTTCTAACCATATTCAATGGCATGGATAGAGAATTTACGTTTTCCCAACAAATGTTAGAAGCTAGAATAGAGGGCTAACTCAAGCCAGGTAAAGCTCAGTAACATCTATCTACAGGATTGAACACAGGACTCTTTTCCAGAGCCTTCTTGAAGTATTGTTGCCTGAAGCTGCTTGCTCTCCCACAGCAAGCAGCCTGTAATTTAAGGCAGACTGTCAGTTCAATCTGAGCTCTTGGATTTTGAGGCTAATTCCTGTGTTGGTGCTTTTGATCCTGTGTTACCTTTTTCAACCTTCCAGTCTTTTTTACCTCGGCTTTGACTTGACTATTCTACTGGATTCTCCTTTGGTCAGTTTACCTGTGTACTCTTCCAGATTCTCCAAAGGTGTTCTGGCTGCATTCCTGGTTCTGACCTACGGCCTATCTATCTTTGCCTGCTTGCTTACAGCTAATTGCTTACAGCTAATAGCTCTCCATGTTTATTTGGTTCCTAAAGCAGCAGTACAAGTGTATTATGTGACTGTTTGTAGTATACTTGTTCTTGAAGTAGCTGTATTCTGCCTGCTATTACAGAGTTACTCATCTACATCATATCTACGTATCCTGCCTGCTATAACAACATAACCTGTCTACAGCATATCTACATATCCTGTCTGCTATAACAGAGTTACCTGTCTGCAACAAATTTACGTACCCTGTATGCTATTGCAAAGTTATCTGTCCACAGCATAGATTTTTAACATATACTGATTGTCTTGGGTCTATCTCCTTTTGTGTACTACTAGGCCAAAAATAGTAAATTACAGAAGTCTGAACCTGGTACCTCAGGACAACAGCTCCCTATTTCAGAGCCCACTCACAAGAATAGATTGCAAGAGCCCTCCTACAAAACTTAATGAGATTATTACGCTTTTGACCAAACTCATTGACCTGGTTTCTCCTATGGCACAACTGATATAATCACTTCTCTCTGTTTATACTGGACTCCCAGAAAAATAGGAAAATGGTTATAAGGGAATAACCATATTCCAAAAGTATGCATGAAGAGCACTCTGTGCCCTGACTAAATAGTGGGATTAGCACTAACAGGATAAATAAAATATAACTTTTATTAGTAAATTTAAAAAAATCAAAATCGTTTGGTTAAGTGACATACAAGATAAAAGTTACACCGGTAAAATTATGAAATGTACTCAATAAATTAGATCACTCAATATTAGGATTCGGCCTAAATATCTACATCATAATAGTGATCTAAATATAGATTCCAATTGATTACATATTCTTCTAACTAAACCACACAGGATAGATAAGGGAAAAGAATTTCCCCAACAGTGTAATATCCCAACAAATTATCTCTGCTGAGAGCTCTATGAAATGTTTCAATAATCTCCAAATTTATGGTCTGAGATATGTGATCCACAGGGTTAAATTACAAAATAGTGTAGTACATATATAGGGTATATTCAGCTAAATGGGTGCCGTTATTACAAATGCGGGTAAAGAGTTATAGGTACTAATTAATAAAGGGTTAGTTAGCCCAAATATAGATTAATACTATCTGTTATTGGATAGCTTATTGATGGTACAATTTTCTGGCTCAACAAACATGTGCCCTTCAATACCACTATCTATTACGTCTGTACGACTAGAGTATAAGATCCTCTAATAGCACTGATAATAACAAATTGGCTCCATATCTTCTCCAATACCGCTAGGTTATCCACCCAATCAAGCATACAAGTACTTAATATCAAAATCCTTACTAGATGGTATCTAAATTCATCAAGTCTACATAGTTGTTGGAAAAGCTGCAGTAAAAAGTGAAGGATGTTACATATTATTCCCAAAAATAAAAATTTAAGGAACATAGTTACCTCTGGTATCCAGACCATCCTAGGAAAGAGGGAATATCATCTCATCATATATATATATATATATATATATATATATATATATATATATATATATATATATATATATATATATATATATATATATAAAATATGCTAAGTATGCAACGTTGAGCCAAACTCATACAAATAGTGCTCAATAGTGCTAAATCTATCTTAGCTAAAAACTGAAAAATACCTAATATCCCTACTGAAGAGATGTAGAGAGCTAGGACCTCAGAACTATTGTTCTTGAAGGTATACTCCTTTATGAAATCGAATAAGATGTCTGTATTCCACATGATTCACTTCTATTGAAAAAATTACATCAAACATGATATGATTACCTTTTTTTCTCCCCTTGTATCCTTTCTTTCTATCTTTCTTTCTTTCTCCATATGATTTTAATTCTTGAATTGTTTGTAGTAACAGTAAAAAGGCAGCCTTTTCATTTATACTGTTGGGGATTAGTAGGTATCTCTGAAGAGATGGTTTCTCATAGGATGCTTAAGGCTTTGAAAGGCAGGAGACGGTGAGAGGTGAAGAGTTCCACAGTATAGGTGTAGCATGAGAGAAGACTTGGAGATGGGAGAGTGAGGAAGACATAGTTCACAGGTAGATGTAAGGTTTTGGGAATATCTGGAAATAAGTTTGAAAATATAGGAGTGGTGCTCTGTTGCGTGCGAGTGAAAAGGGGTTTATCACAGGGTTTATGTATTTACTGTAAATTTTTTACATTCCAATGTTCTGCACATAGGGGAAATTTTTTTAAGTATTTATAAATAGATATTCCTATAAATATCTGTTCATATCTATACCTATATATAATAGGCGGGATAAGACTGATATACTACAGGAAAGTTCTTCTCTGTGAAAAGCATTACTGGGCTAAAAGAAGCTGCACCCAGGTGGTAAATCGCCATAGAACAGGCTTACAATAGTATTGAGCCAGTTGTTCGTTCCTGTGAGTGTGCTTCTCTCTGTGTGTATATAATCATGTGTATATATATATATCTATTTATAGATATATATTTTACCAAAATACCATCAGATATATGTAGAAATATGTATTTATGAAAGAACATATTCTTCTGTACATTGGAATTTGAAACATTTATATTTTCATGTTGGGTTAGCGTATTTAAGAATATACGATTGGGATTGCACGCAAGTAGGGTGTTTTTCCCCACTTTTTTTTTCTCCATTGACTTCTATGTGGGAATATGTTATCACATGCATGATATTTTAGGTTCGGGTTTTTAGTCACGGCAGGGTCAGCGCGTAAGCAAATACATTTTACTTTAAACTTGTAATATGAGCCCAATCCGACGCACGCAAACAGCTTACATCTAGCACAGTAAACACTTGAGTGGGAGCGTAAAATAATCTGTCCCATAATTGAGTGCATGCTTTTTACAGCTTTGTAACTGAAGGTAAAATATTTTTAATTTGCTTAGATAGGGTATAGGGAGTCAATGTAGGGGTTGGCAGAGAGAAAACACTTATGCTGATTGTGAAGTGAGGTGAAATTCATGTCACCAGTATACAAAACGTTCCATCCCCTTAGCTGTCTGGTAAATATCTACTACATTAATCTCAAGATACAATTTCTAGTGGCAAAGGACGAAAAATGATATTCACATGCTTTTAAAATAAAAATACTTCAAAAATTGAACAATTCTATCTTTCATGTAACACTATTATATTTGTTAATAGCAGTGACCTTTTCTATTACACATATGTAACCTTATCTAAAAGGGGAAAAAAAGTTTTATATTATTTTGTTGTGCTAAAGGTTAAAAAACATAAATTAAAAAAAGACCCTGACAAATAAACAACATGCTCCTGTATTGTGCACACAAAGCAGGCCGAACAAATGATTAATTACTGCTGGAGTGACAGATCATTAGCCGTACACTGTATGTTGTGCTTGTGTATAGAGCATTACAGCAACATATTGTACCTTTATTATAGTACAACAGTCGTTTCTATTCAGTAAGCAGCTCTTCTGAAAAATATTTTTGTTTTGACATCAAAACTGGCTTGCTTTATCTCGTTTGATATGAACATCCCATTGAAAAAACAAAATCATCTTTATTGTTATTGTATTTTTTTGTTTGCTGGCTTGAAATTATATTGGAAAGTTAGTAAAATAACCACACAACTTCGGAGGGCTGTGAAGTAATTAGTTCATTTTTATTATAAAATGTTATCATATTTACAATATAAGTGAAGAAAGGTGATTTCCAAACAAAAGCAGAGGAACGCAAGTACAGAACAGACAGTACTAAAAGGAATTATAATATAAAGAAATAAATTCCCAATCTTTCCTGTTACTGATACTTTTTTTTTATATCATGCATTAGAATACATACAGTTTTACATAATATTATTCATGATTATCTTGAATTTATAGGCTTGTATTTATGCATATGTCTGAACACCATCAATTAGAAGATACCTGAAACCTGTTTGTGATATATTGTATGGTTTATTTATAAAGCACCAGAGGTGACATCTGTGAAATTGGGAAACTTATTAAACTTTCCTTTATCTGGTTTCTGTGTCAAAGTTTGTAAATATTTAATGTATGTCTGGTACAACTGACAAAAGTTTCTTGGGCGAGGCAAGGTCAACCTTTACGGTTTAAGTATAAAATCGATGTTGAGGAAAAAAAACAACTTATACTCAACAGTTTCAAGACCAATAGCAACTATTTAAATTTTGCAATCTAGTAGTGCAAGGTACATATTCCTTAATTTAAATGAAGATAAAGACCAAGATATTTCATTTAATAAGACTAGTGTAAAGCCGCTTTACTACTTGCAACAGGTTCTTTTCACCACAAGTAGTATTATGCGTGTGAGAGTTCGGCCCTTACCAATACTTGCATAAAGCTGCTGAAAAAGTTAAAAACATCAGTTTTGAGATGAAAGTAGAGTAACACATTAGTCAGTATTTGTTTTACCAAAAAGAAAATTGATATACTTACAGAAAGAGAAGTAACCTGCCAGAAACAAACAAAAGCTCAGTGGTTTATTCTGTGGCCTGGTTACCACCTGGATGTAGCATTTTTTTTTTTGCCAAATCCATGCCCAGAATGTATCCTGGGACCTCCAGTTACTGGGGCATATTTATCAAGCTCCGTATGAAGCTTGATGCCCTGTGTCTCTGGCAAGCTCCATAATCTGTCCACCTGCTCTGAAGCAGCGGACAGACATCGCCTTAAATCAACCCAATCGAATATGATCGGGCTGATTGACACCCCTGCTAGCAACCGATTGGCCATGAATCTGCAGGGGGCAGCATTGCACCAGCAGTTCACAAGAACTGCTGGTGCAATGATGCTGTCGGCATTTATCGATGTGCAGAGGACATGATCCGCAATATCGGATCATGTCCGCCCGCACAATGATAATTCGGCCCCACTGAGTCTTCTGCCACTGGAGGGATCTGGCTCAGCATGAAAATGTGTGAGTCCTACTGCCTGTACTGGCTGGCTCTCTAGCTCCACCTGCCTTCCAGCTGCAGTCAGCTACCTAATCAGCATATATACTATAAATAGCTGCTTCTCATACCATTCCCCACCCTGGCATTGTTGTGTATTCCCATTGTTTATGCCTCTGATCTGTTACCTGTGTTCCAGCTGTATTGGTGATTTTCTTGGTTTCTGAACTTGGCTTGCCTACTGACCATTCTCCTGGATTACCCCTGTGTTTGGTGAAAGATCGGACTGCTTCCTAGTATTCTGACCCTCAGCCTGTATCTGGACTTTGCTGTTTTATGCCATTAACCTCTGCCAGCATTTTCCTGACCTTGTACAGTCCTTGACCCTAGAGAGTGCATTACTCCAGTCTTTGCCCCTAGTGTGGGCACTTCAGACCTTGGCCCTAGAGAGGGCATTATTCCAGTCTTTGGCTCTAATATGGGCACTTCAGTCCTCAGCCCTAGAGATGGCATTACTCCAGTTTTCTGCCCTAGTTTAGGCACTCCAGTCTTCTGCCCTAGAGAGGTCATTACTTAATTCTTTGGCACTTTTTTTAGCAATCCATTCCTTGGTCCTAGAGAGGGCATTATTCCAGTCTTCAGTAAAATGTGTTGTGTACCAAAACTACCTATTTAACCTTATATGGTTCCACTACACTTCTACTGATCTTATTACCACAGTGCAATAAAAGAGATTTCTGCACTATTCTACTACTAAAAAGCAACTTTTAATGGGAACTATTAAAATGAATAAGTCAAAATTAAAAAGGAAGTAAAAAGGTCCTTTAAACCCTCCTACCAGTTATAGACAGTGAAAAGTAAACAGTACTGGCAGCTCTCCCCCTCAAATTCATGGCTAATATGTGGAACCTCAGCGTCAGGTGGGGAGGTATGAAGACAACAGGATAAGGAACACAAAATAAATAAAATAAGAGCAAATGTTTTGACCTTATAGTCTTTCTTTTCTTTTTTCTTTTTTTTTTGTTTCCTAATAAGTTTTTAAGGACTTTGAACCTTACTGGAGTATTGTTTTCTCACCTAGTTTCGACCTTATTCATTGTGTTATAGTGCTGTTTGACTACAATTCCACGATTTGTCAAAGTAAAAAGATTATTTACAATAGTGAAGCCTTCCAAATGTATCCTTCCTATGGGCCTAATGATCAAAAACTTGACATCAAGAAAATAAATAATGCCATTTCTTTGGGGACTTTTTGTGGGGATTATGTTGCAATGTGCATATCTCTCCTTCATTTCAAGAACCCTGCATAGCAAGATAAACAACTCTGAAGTTAAAATTTTACTTTATAAAATTATTTAAGGGACCTTGCAGTACTGACGAGAATTCTTAGATAATCTCTCCAGATCAAAGAGCTTTAGTATATCAGGAAGTAGACATGAAAGTATCAAGAGTGTATCAGAATGAAAACAAGCTTTAGATTATCTGGAGGTAGACATGAGAGCATCCAGAGTGCATTAGAATAAAAATTAGCTTTAGAGTATTGGGACATAGACATGAGAGCATCCAGAGTGTAACAGAGTGGAAAATAAAGAATTCTTTGAAAGTATGTAGGGCAAAAAAGCAGAATCAGACACTAGTATGAGCAAGTATAATGTATAATGAGATACCTATTGTTCTGTCTCCACTAAATGTCTCCACTACATGTACCCCAGTGTCTATGTGGAGTTAGACAGGCAGCTAAACGCCCTCCAGCAGGTCAACAAATGAGACTGAGTTGAAGTCTATGTCTTATTAACCAGCCGTAGGGATGGGGTAAAATTAAGAGAAAACAGAGTAATACAAACTGTAAAAGTACAGAACATATAAGAATAACACACCATTACAATAATACAGTTAGCAAATCATGATAATCATGACTAAGAACCAATTGCTGGTTTGAAACGTTGTCGCTGTTGCTGTATTATAGACCCTATATAAGCAAATAAAGGTTTTTTAATTGACCTATTGGAGGCTGGAAATCTTCTTGATTATTAACAGTGATATTGGGACTTGGCTAATCCTTTTTCCGTGCCCCAAAGATTGGAGAGAGCTGTTGTCTTCCCTTGTGAATTTTCGTATGTTCAGGAGAGGGTGCAAGTTTCGCTTTACCCATGACAAATTCAACATGACATTGTCCTTTAATGTCTACAGTTTTTAGATAAGCTACAGCAGCAATTGCTTTGACAGATGTGTCAGAGAAATCACACAGGATTTGTGTTTGAACTTCTGTAGATGGCACGGGGCATACGGGCGTGAAATGTGATGTTTAGTTAAAGCTGTTAGAGAGTGTTTCCACTCTGTCCACAGATCCCTTTTCTCAGTGGGAAGTGGATCATCCCAATCCAGAGTTCCACAGGTTAAATCTATGAGTATTGCTTTACCTTAGATGGTGACTGGAGCTGCAAATCCTAAAGGATCATAAAGGCTGTTTATGACCGACAGGACACCTTGTTGACATGAAAGGTAAAGGTGTCAGAGTTTAAGTCCCAAAGCAGACCAAGGCTATGCTGCATAGGGAGAGCATCAGAACCTGTCTAAATCCTTCAAATCATGGGAGTAGTCTTGGGAAGGGAAGGCTCTATTTACCTCCTTGTTGTTAGAAGCAATTTTATGGAGTCTCAAATTTAAGCAGGCAAGCATTTTCTGAGCTCTCTTGAGGAGACTAATTGCAGCCTCATCTGTAGGTAGTGATATTAAACAATCGTCCACATAAAAGTTATTTTCTACAAAGTGTCTAACGTCAGTCCCATATTCTGCCTCCCCTTCCTTAGCCGAATGCCTGTTACCAAAGACGTGTACCTGCATACAGTACTCTAAGATGTCTTTGGAGGGTTCATTATCTCTAAACCAAAAAAATCTTAGGAAATCTCTGTGTTCTTTTTTTAACAAGGAAGCAGTAAAACATCTGTTGAGTATCAGCCATAAATGCAACAAAAACGCAGAATTACTCCTAAGAGTGTGTTAGTAAGGTCAGGACGTGACAGGAGGACATTGTTTAACCTCTTAATGACCGGACCATTTTTCAATTTTCTTACCCTTAATGACAATGGCTATTTTTACATTTCTGCAGTGTTTGTGTTTAGCTGTAATTTCCCTCTTACTCATTTACTGTACCCACACATATTATATACCGTTTTTCTCGCCATTAAATGGACTTTCTAAAGATACCATTATTTTCATCATGTCTTATAATTTACTAAAAAAAAAATAATAAAATATGAGGAAAAAATGGAAAAAAACACACTTTTTCTAATTTTGACCCCCAAAATCTGTTACACATCTACAATCACCAAAAAACACCCATGCTAAATAGTTTCTAAATTTTGTCCTGAGTTTAGAAATACCCAATGTTTACATGTTCTTTGCTTTTTTTGCAATTTATGGGGCAATAAATACAAGTAGCACTTCGCTATTTCCAAACCACTTTTTTTCAAAATTAGCGCTAGTTACATTGGAACCCTGATATCTGGCAGGAATACCTGAATATCCCTTGACATGTATATATTTTTTTTTAGAAGACAACCCAAAGTATTGATCTAGGCCCACAGCTTCTGCAATTATGGCACAAATGGTTGTAAATGCTTCTCTGGGATCCCCTTTTTTCAGAAATAGCAGACTTATATGGCTTTTGGGTTGCTTTTTGGTAATTAGAAGGCCGCTAAATGCCGCTGCGCACCACACGTGTTTTATGCCCAGGAGTGAAGGGGTTAATTAGGGAGCTTGTAGGGAGCTTGTAGGGTTAATTTTAGCTTTAGTGTAGTGTAGTAGACAACCCCAAGTATTGATCTAGGCCCATTTTGGTATATTTTATGCCACCATTTCACCGCCAAATGCGAGCAAATAAAAAAAAAACTTAACATTTTTCACATTTTTAGGTTTCTCACTGAAATTATTTACAAACAGCTTGTGCAATTATGGCAGAAATTGTTGTAAAAGCTTCTCTGGGATCCCCTTTGTTCAGAAATAGCAGACTTATATGGCTTTGGCGTTGCTTTTTGGTAATTAGAAGGCCGCTAAATGCTGCTGCGCACCACACGTTAATTATGCCCAGCAGTGAAGGGGTTAAATTAGGTAGCTTGTAGGGAGCTTGCAGGGTTAATTTTAGAGATCAGCCTCCCACCTGACACATCCCACCCCCTGATCCCTCCCAAACAGCTCTCTTCCCTCCCCCACCCCACAATTGTTCCCGCCATCTTAAGTACTGGCAGAAAGTCTGCCAGTACTAAATAAAAGAGTTTTTTTTTTTTTAAATAAAAATAATAAAGTATTTTAGCTGTGATGGACCCCTGCCTTAGCCCAAACCTCCCTGATCCCCCCTCCAGCTTTCTAACCCTCTCCCCTAATTACCACCATCTTGGGTACTCGCAGCTGTCTGCCAGTACCCAGTTTGGCCCCAAAAACCCCCAAAAAAGTATTTTTATTTTATTTTTACTTAAAAAACTATTTCTGTAGTGTAGCAGCCCCCCACAATACCCCCACCCCCACCCCCTCCCAGATCCTTTTATATTTTTTTTTTAAAAAAATCCCTTTTTTTTCCCCTTTCTGCCCTCATTCATTGGTGTCAGTGTGGCTAATGGGTGCACGTGCACACGCGCGCACACGCACATGCATGCTCACGTGCACACACGCGCATCGTGCACGCGCACCCTCACACCCGGCACTATCGCTACCGGTGCAGAGAGGGCCACAGAGTGGCTCTCTCTGCATCGGGGGCTTGTAAAGTGGTATTGCAATACCCTCAGAGCTGCTGGAAGCATTTGTGATTGCTTCCAGCACTCTGTTAGACAACTGACGTACCAGGTACGTCCATTGTCATTAACTGCTTGTTAATGCATGACGTACCTGGTACGTCAGTTGTCATTAAGGGGTTAAAGAGACACCTTCATATTTAGCACTAGAGTCAGACACTACTCTAATCTGACCTGGCTTCTTTGGATGGTATACGCCAAATATGGGTAGGTACCAGCATTCTTTGTCATCTTTTAAGGCAGGTGCTATCTCTGCGTGGCCATTCTCAAATAACTTCTCCATAAAGGTGAAAAACTAGTCTCTCTGGCTCTCTTTGGAAACTGTACCTAAGAGATACAAAGTGTTTATAGATTTGCTCTCTGTTACTAGGTAGATGTGGTCTTTGGGGTTTAAAGGGTAGAGGAGTGATCCAACTATTTGAGTCATCCTTAACTATTCCCTGTTTCATTATCTCTAAAAACAGTCTGTCCTCGAAGGACATTGCGACCTGATAGTCCCTCTTTGTGCTATAAAATACTGAGCACCCTAAGTGATCTTGATCATTGTCACTGCAAGGACCTAAGGAGGGGTAGGGCAGATAGGTTCTATGTGGCAGCTCTTTTATGAGGAAACTATTTTGACATGGTTGGAAATGGGAGGGGCGCCCATTTTCTAGAGTCTGAGTAAGCATGTTGTTAACTGAGGTGGGTATGTGCACGCTTCCTAGGCAAACATCTCCTATAATGACCCATCCTATGTCAAGTCTTTGAGCATAGAGATCATTGTGAAAACCATTAATCTGATTTCTAACTTTATGAACTCTTATGATATCTCTCCCAAGGAGTAGGATTATCAGGGCTTGGGGGTCGAGTACTGGTATAAGATGAGCTATGCACTTCAAGTGAGGGTGATGCATTACAGCATCTGGGGTGGGAATTTCAGTTCTTTTATCAGGAATATGGTTACATTCAATTGAGGCTGGCAGGGGTAAGCATATTGGACCATCTATTGACTCAACTTGATATCCAGTAGCCTTCCTCCCTGCTGTCTCGTCTGTACCTGCACAAGTTCTTAGAGAGTAGGGGGAGTTGGGACCTTTAATGATTTAGATTTTGCTAGAGATTTGTTACTTTGGTTATCTAGGATTGCGTAAACTTGTATAGCTTTGTCCTTGTTGCCTGTTGGGTAGACCCTGACTAAGCAGATTTTTTAGCAAGACCTACCACTAATGAAATCCTTACAGACTTCAGTACATTG
Organism: Bombina bombina; assembly: GCF_027579735.1. Classification (NCBI taxonomy): domain Eukaryota; kingdom Metazoa; phylum Chordata; class Amphibia; order Anura; family Bombinatoridae; genus Bombina; species Bombina bombina. Next base: position 1,276,542,021 of record NC_069500.1, read on the forward strand.
TGAAGTAACTGCTGGTATATCTGTATCAGCTTTCTTTTCTTCCTCACTATGCTTTTGAGTACTATCATCTTGAGTTAGAGTCCATAGGGGTAATCCAGGGTGTAGTGCTGTGTTATGATATGTGCTGTCATATTCTGTGCATTTTACACTGACCTAACCGTCTCTGGCAAAGTGAGATGTTGATGAACAACAATTGTAGCAGATATTGTTCTCCATGAGGAAGGCCTTGCGGCCCTGTATGGGTTTCTCTCGGAAGTCTCTGCATTTCAGGAGAGGATGTGGCTTAATGTGCAGGGGACACTGTCGACTAGGATCTTTGACTTTATCCGCTATGTAGGGAGAGGTTGATGGCTTGTAGAAAGAATCTGTAGAGGAAATATTAGTTTTATGGACAGCCACTGGTGTTTTATGGTGTTTGAGACCAGAAGGGGTAGCATATGACAGTGTAAAATCGAAGCTGGGATCTTTTCTAATTATTGTTTGCTGATTTGTAAAGTCCACAAACACTCTGAAGTGAGGGAATGGTACCTTGTGAGTTTGTTAATACTTGGAGCCATGTGTAGTACATTGCTCCAGGAGGTTGTAGGGGAGCTTTTGGACTATAGGGTTAATGCCCCTAGCTGTGTCAAGGAATGCAAGTCCTGGCAAGTCTCCTTCTGATTTGGCTACCTGTAGTTCCATTAGCAGGTCACTCAGTTCTCTAAGTTTCTGATAACCTTTACTAGCTATTCTAGGGAAATCTTCAATTCTTTTAAACAATGCACTTTCTATGGCCTTGGTTGAACCATAGCACTCATCAAGTCTTTCCCAGACCATTTTAAGGCCTGTTTCTGGGTAGTTTATGTTAATAGTTCTTATTCGTTTAGCATGTTCAGCAGACTCATTTCCAAGCCAGTTTACTGGGAGATCTAGCTCCACTGCACAACAAATCTAAGTCTCTGATTACGTTCTGAAAGGTAGATCACCAGGCTCTGTAGTTTTATGGATGATTGCTGAACTTTACCAGTCCTTTAGTAATTATCTCACACCCTGCAAAGAACTTGGCAAAGTCTATTGTAGCTTGGTTAGGACTAGAATAGGTTTGCAGTGTGTAATCTAAAGGAGGCGGTGGTGTATGGCCATACCTTATAGGAGTCTCTGATTTAGGACAGACGGTATTATACCGTTTTGGTGTAAAAGGCATTTCTTTATGCTGGAATGGCGGCTGATGTACTTGCTGTGTAGGGAAGTCGTAGCCGGCAGTGTCGCTCTTATCTGTATCTTCTTGTTCAAAGTGCTGAACTTCCTGATCAGCCACCTGATTCTTTGTTTTTGCGTTTGGTTTGTATCTCTGTCTTTTTTCTTTCCCAAATCATGTCATAGGTTTAGAAAATTGTTATGTTTATTGTTCTATTATAATATGACTGATTTAATATTATTTATATATTTTGTATAATTATTTTGCGATTGTATGTATTCTTTTATATTTTACTTGCCACTAGGTTGTTGTGCTATTGTGTATAAATTAACAATATTCCTTGTATTTTGGTTTAATAGGAGTCCAGTATATTTGACCATTTATCGGGGTTTACGTGTATTGATTTTGTTGTAGCTATGGGTCGCGCCTGCCTGTGCACCTTGACATTGGTCCATAGTGACTTTATTAGCGATTGGGTTATGATGCATCGGTAGGTGTATACTTTAATGATGCTCTGATTGGCCAAATATTGGTTTATTCCGATTTATGTATATATATATATATATATATATATATATATATATGCAAATATATGAATTTAAAATGCTGTTAGTCTTTTTTGGTGGAGTTTATTGATTCATATGACTACAAATATGCTATAGAGATATCTTATGTAGCAACTGTGAGATTATGATGTAAGAAATGTCTTACGCCCTCTAATGAACTTCAACTTGTTATTGAATCTGTTTATATTTTCATCAGGTGATGATTGGGTGCATGGGTGGGCGTATGACATTCCATTTATTTTATTGGATGAGCTATAGGTTAAATAGAGCAGGAACATTCATTATCCATTAGAGCCTGATTAAACGTCAACTTGGTGCCGAGAAATGCGTTGCTGTGTAACATTTTGTTTTAAACAATGTTTTAATAAAACCAAATTGTTTTATTGTATCCTGCTCCGATTCACTTTGTATGGGAGATTCGTTTGGATGGACATTTGAATCATATGGACCTATCGTAGGTTCATTTCTATTGGTTGGCTAGCAATCCCTGGTCGAGATGTTTGAGTCAGCCGAGCGGCTCTGAAGCCTCGGCCTGCGCACTTATGCTCTGAATGTGCATGGACATTTGTGAGTACTCTACTGTATTGATATATTGTACACATTGGTTCCTAACGATATCACACTATTGGGACGCCTCTGTTCATCTTGTCTTCTCGGCCATTGGTTTTTGATCATCGTTCCATTCTAGGAGTGCAGCCCACTGCTGTCTGCAGCCCCATTGACTTGACTGGATTCACAAGGGCTAAGCGAGATTATCACCACATAGTTTGGACTTTATACTTTTTGTCTATCATATCATATTTATATTATTTCGATTAATTGGCTATTGATTGCTGTTATTTAATTCATTTAATTTTTGCTTAATCACAGGCATTGCAATTGCCTGTCACTATTTAGAGACTTATCACTTATATATATTTAGAGGCATTGTGCATTGCCCATACATATGTATTTTACCATAACACTTTGATATTACTAGTTTTGCACATTATTTTTAGTTGAGTTACACGTTTGGCGCACCTCTTTTACACAAGATTTTTTTGTGGTATTCTCCTCTTAATATAAGAAGTAGAACACCATTTGTTTTTTTAAAGATTAAATAAAGTTTTTATGGTTTAGATACTGTATAAGGAAATTTAAAAAAAAAAAAAAACTTTACAATTTACTCCTTTTATCATATTTGCATTGTTTTCTTGGAATTATTTGAAGAGTAGATATAGGTAGGCTTATAGGAGATTGTATGGGTCTTAAGCACTCTATGACAGCAGTGTTTGCAACTATGGGCTAGATTGATAGTGGTGCGCTAAATGTTGCTCACGAGCGATAAAAGGTTAGGGAAATAAAGCATTCAAATGGCTTTAACATAGAGATACATCAGGGCCAGATTGGGCTGCTGGGATAAAGCGCACAGTCAGTCACTACAACATCATCATAGGTGAGTGAGACAGACTGAGCGGCCGCCCTGCAGGCTACTAATATTTGGCAAATTGGCCCTTGCCCGAGAGCCCTGCAAGTTAAGAGGGCCCGCTGCTGTCACTGCAGGCATACATCATACAGCAGAATACTTTTTTTTTAATTTGTAATATATTAAAATGTATATTTGTTTGTATTATTTTTATTATTGTGCTTGGCGGCTGGTTGGGGCGCTAGTGGCTTTCACATATGTGCGTTGGTGATGGAGAGTGTGAGGTCATATGAAGTGAAGGAGCTGGTAAATCCTGGTCTAGTATGTATAGGCAGCCATCAAAACCCCTGCTCCTGCAATATGTGGACCAGGTGTGGATAACTCCGGTCCACATATTAAAGATCACCGACAACAGCCAGCTCCAGGCTCCAGCTCCACCCACCCAGGCATGATACATACAATTTTGAGGTGGCAGCAGGGTACAGCAGCCGGCAAGAGGACACATGTCGTGTGGCGGCGGCGTTGCATGGAGAAACTCAGGCAAGTTGAAGGAACTAGTCTAGGACCGTCAAGGATAATCTTCTGGGAAGTACTTTTTAGGGGTGTGTGTCGTTGTTCAGCAATTGTGTATGCAATGAAATGTGTATGAGAGAAGGTGAAGGTGCTTTATTATATTTTTATATATAGCATTAGAGGAAAGCAAATAACTGAGGGGAAGGGAGATTTATGATGAAAAATTGCAAAAATATGAGGCCCGAGGTAAAGAGGGAGGAAATAAGTATAGACATAATGAAAATGAGAGGAGAAATGTGAAGAGCTTGAGAGCTGTAAAGAAAGAAAAAGAGGTAAAGAAAGAGCGAGAGGATAGAGAGAGAACATGGACACATACACAAGAAAAGATATAAAAGAGAATCGAAAAATTGTGTTTTCCATATGGAGGAAGAAGGGGGAAAAGCAATGCAAGTGATTAGTAAACAAGTTGGGAAGTGAAGCCGGACAGATAGATCAGCATAATGCAAATTCTGTGGCTGAGCTCTGTAGTAACCCAAGGGTTGCAGGTTCGATCCCTGGCTAGGTCCATTCATCCTTCTGAGGTCGATAAAATGAGCAGCGCCTTGAGACTCTTACTGGTGATTAGCTGCGCTTTACAAGTACCCAATACATACAAGTGGTGACTTTTAGAAAGGCTAATGAGAAAGAATAGGCTTTTCAATTGCATTTATCTATAGTAATACTGGGCTGCTTGCGTTGCTTTTTGTTCCAACTTCCATAGTGGCACATTGAGTAACACACTACACTACATAGCCTCTTACAGGGCAAGTGGCTACCTGCATGCAGTACTGACACATCTATTACAAAGAGGTTTCATTTTGAAAGCTAGGGGATTTTATATATAATTTTGTGACCTGACAAATCAAATCTAGTTAATTACATTTTATGTTATTCAAGTTTTCAAAGTATATATATATATAAATACATACTTTTAAAACTTGAATAACATATCAAATTTAATTGGCTAGATTTGATTTGTCAGGTCACAAAATGATACAACTATCTTTATATTGACAGTCTTTCTAAAAGCTTTGTGCTCTGTCATTCCCAGAATGGTTTCTGTATGCTAAATAATTGTTTGTCTTTAGTTTTCTAAATGCCTGGCTACAGTTTTGGCAAAAGCAAATTTAGTTACCCTCCCTCTTAGTAAGAAATAGTTTATTTTAGCATCTGTTTCTCTTATATGAAGTAATACAATTAAAAAACATATATCTGAAAGGGAAGCCATTGTTGAAAAATGTATTTATGTAATTATTTGATAATGTTAATGCAAATGCTGAATATTAAAACTTAAATTTTTATTAATTTAGACCGCTCTGTAAATAAGATTGTCTTTAATTTAGTGTGTATGTTTTAACCAGGTGCCAAAGTGACTGCAAGTTGTAAATCATCTTGCACACAAATGGTTAAGTCATTTCAATTTTTTTTTAAGCACAAAAAAAAAAAAAAACAGTAAGTCTTTCAGATCCAATTTTCTGATTTAGATATAAAGATTATTTTTTGTAGTCTATCTATCTATCTATCTATCTATCTATCTATCTATCTATCTATCTATCTATCATCTATCTATCTATCTTACATCTATCCCAGTCAATCAATGTATGTATCCTGCCTTCAAATATGACTATATAATATATTCAATATGTAATGTAACTAATAATCCTTGTAGCACACTTAAAGGGATACTAAACCCAATTTTTTATTTCATGATTCAGAGAAAACAGCAATTTTAAGCAACTATCTTTTTTTTTAAAAGCAGGAATGTAAACTTAGGAGCTGGCCCATTTTTGGTTCAGTACCCTGGATAGCGCTTGCTTATTGGTGGCAACATTTAGCCATTAATCAGCAAGCACAACCCAGGTGCTGAAGCAAAAATTATCCGGCTTCTAAGGATTACATTCCTGCTTTTTTTAAAATAAAGATAGCAAGAGAATAAAGAAAATGTGGTGAGGTGGGAGGGGCACAGGAGGTGGGAGGGGCAATAGGGGCATATCATTGTTTGCTGCACCCTAAAAATATGAACTTTGTTATTGATTAGCCAAAACTTGCAGAGTTCACACGTTTACCTTTTTTGTAAGATAATAATGGGAGCAAAATAAACAATTGTTTCTTCCTTATAAGTAAGAGGAAATACTGGACAGTAGTATGAGATATTGTAAAAGTTCATGCAGGTGTATATAATCTTTTAAGGCAGGTGATTGTGGCAAAATATTTTGAAAGCCTTTGAAAGCATTATTTCTGGCAAGTTTCAGAATTTGTATGGGCTGGGGGCGTGGCTGGGCTAAAGGGGGCTGGGCTGGGCCGGTCTATACAAATTTCCAGGGCCGGTCTGATTTCACAGTCCGGCCCTGAGATACATACATACATATACATGTCTAAATATATTAATTCAGAGTCATTTAGATAGAGAATATAGCACAGTAAGACTATATGAGATACTGTGAATAGGTGGGCAGCACTCAATGGAAAAGGGTTTTCCTATGTTTGATCTAAGACATAGATATATGGCTGAGGGACCTTCTAATGACCACCAAACAAGTGCACACAGGCTCAGGAATATGCAGCAATTTTATTTACAGATAAAAACATCACTGAGAAAGGCATAAAGCATTCTGTCGAAACCAGTAAGCTAGATAAATATACCACTGCAGTGGATAGCAAATACTGGACTAAAAGACTAGCTAATTATAGTAGTTTTTGATGGCAACAACAAATGTAATACATTCCATGTTGGTAACATTTATCGGTTATATATGTAACAAATAGTGACAATAGTGTTGAAAAACTGGTAACACCAAAGACATATTATATACGACCTGAATAATATGATGGATAATGTCCTACTTAGGATATGTAAGTAGAACAAGGCCTTAAGGAGCTCAAAGTCCTTATTAAGTCAAGGCTGAGACACAAGGTGAAAAAATCCTCCAGGAGTTAACGGTATATATTTCAAGATGTTGTAGGCTGGATCTTGCTTTTATCCGATAAATAGGTCAGGTATAGCCGGCTAATAATTTGAGGTAAGAGCGTCCTCTTTAGCCAGCAAGGAAGTATTAGACATTGTTACAACCGATTTCAGATTTTGCTTAAACCGATGACAAATGCAGCCTTGAAAAGTGTTGCGGTAAGTGAAGACCAGGTATTTCTTTTCCATGCACTTTAACAAGACCGGGACAGCAACCTCCAACGTCTTATACTTTTGAATATATATATATAGTCGTGTCTCGTTGCTCAAAGAGACCCCGACTGAGGTGGGTAAAGTGTAGTTGCTTGTGTACTTATTCCTCCAGGCTTCAAAAAAACCACTTTAGCTGTTTGTAAGTGTCAGTCGACGCGGGTTTCGCCCCACAATGCTGAGCGAAAGCAGGGGTCTCGTCAGGACTCTCAATCACCTGTGTCTCTAGACTTTTGTTGGTTTTTAGTGATGTAGGCGTGATTACCTTAGTGCTACCATTTCCAATTATTGGTTACTAAAGCCAAGCCTCTTTCAATGTTACCATATTATAGTCTAGAGAAATATACGTGATACATTGTATTTAAAAACTGCTGCATCAAACCAAAACCTATGTGCACTGTTATACAAACATCGCTCTTTCTAATTACACCTATTGGGATAGTCGGTTGGTTGTAGTTGTAAAGTAGTGTTATATTTAAATCAACATGTTAGAAGATAGGAAACTTTTATTCCAAGTTCTTTTTATTGAAAAGAGTTTAAAGAGTGTACATAAATTGTTAACACACATACAAACTTGCAAAAAACATTCCAATGTAATTAACATTGACAAACAATAACTATTGTCTTATAGAGCAAAGAAGGTATCAATAAAACTGTATAACAAAAATAATAAAAAGGTAGCCAAATTGGCCAAGTTATAGTTCCAGTTGAAGCATTACAAAGAATACAAAAGGCCTTTGCCAAATAAAATTATTATAATACTAAGTCTCCATAAAAATAATAATGAAATGTAGAAGGTATTAGTGCTGGTTATGAGTGATAGGGTTTTGTTTTAATTTTTGATGTTGATCCCACATATCTTGTGCAATTATAAAGTGGTCTCTGTTATCTAGTCTTAACGATCTGTATTCTTCTAGTTCTAATAGGTCTGAGACTTTTGCCTTCCACAGTGTTAACTCAGGGGGGTCTAGGGATTTCCAGTTTTTAGCGATAAGTGATTTGGCGCTATCTGTAAAAATGCGGAACAATATAGTGTGAGCCTTGGAAGGGAGTTTGATACTTTTATTCAAGAGAAATAATAATGGGTCTAATGGTATTGTCATCTGGAAAATCCTCTCTATTTCCAAAATAAGGGCTCTCCAAAATGAGTTGATACTGTTACACCACCACCACATGTGGCCCATGCCACTACCTATATGGCCACAACGCCAGCAGCGATTATTAGTTGTGGGGTACAACTTATGCAAACATCTCGGGGTGAGGTACCAATTATGAAGAATTTTGTAGTTCATTTCTAATAGCCCTGCAGATGATGAGGATGTTTTAGTGTTGATAAACATGGAGGATGCCATTTGGGGGAGGACAATAACCCCCAATTCTTTCTCTCAGAATTCTACAGAGGGGAGCAAGTTGCCAAGGGGGGTTGAGTTAAGATAGAATATATCTTAGAGAGAGTATGGCTAAGTGTGGTTGAGGATGATAGCAATTTTTCTAAGTTGGTCTTAGGTCTCAACATGTTGTTTTGTTGTTTGTGGGTAGTGATGTAGTGGTGGACCCTCCTGTAGTTGAACCAGTTGTGAACCCAGGTGTATTCCGTTTCCCGTAATTGGGTTAGTGAAAGTAAGTGTTCATTTTCAGTAAGATGATAAGTGACAATGTCCGAAGGGATCGTGAGGTGTGTCAAAAAGTAACCCTAAGTTTGTCAAGGAAAACTCGAGGTTGTGTATCAGGAAGGTCAATGGGGAAGGTCTGGATGAGAGGCAAGGATTAATTCTATTGACCCTTTCCCACTGAATCAGGGTCTCTTTAGTGATCGCGTTTTCTATGTTTCTACCCTGTTCATCGCCTCTTGGGGCCCAACAAATTGATTGTAAGTTTAGACCGTCATTAAGAAGCTCTTCGATAATGATCCACCTTTTCTGGGATTTGTGTAGCTTCCAATCAAGAATTCTATGAATATAAATCGCATGGTTATACAAATTTAAGTCGGGGACGCCCAATTCACCATGAATGCGGGGGATCGACATTGTCTATTTATTTATTCTCGAACAGTTGGAGGTTCGAAAGGAACCGAGGAGGAAGGGGAACAGGAAGGGCCAGTAAAAAAAAATACAAAAGTCTGGGAAAAGCTGTCATCTTAATGGCATTGATTCTACCCATCCAGGAGAGGTGCCTGGAGTGCCAAGAGGATAATTCGCACTCCAGAGATAATTTTAAAGAGACAAAGTTTAAATTATAAACCAAGTCTAGCTCATCAGTAAGGTGAGTACCGAGGTATTTTAAGGAGGATTTACAGTGGCAAAAGGGGCAGGAAGACCTAATTTGTTGAGCTAGGACAGGCGGCATGGAAACCCCTAGGTATTCTGATTTAGAATGATTAATGAGGAAGTTAGACCAACTGTTAAAAAGCGACAGTTCCTCTAGGAGGGAGGGGATGGATCTACTAGGGTTAGTAAGTGTAAATAACATGTCGTCTGCAAATAGGGACAATTTATAAGATTCTTCTCCAATCGATATACCCTCGATCTCTGAATTTTTATGAATTTTTGCTGCAAACGTCTCTAAGAGGCAGACAAACAGTAAGGGGGACAGAGGACACCCCAGTCTGGTGCCATTCGAGATCGGGAAAGGGGGTAAAGTATACCTTTAATTGATATTCTAGCACTCGGGCCGTTATATAATGCTAAGATTCTATGGAGCATAGACTCTCCGATACCAAGGGTTTGGAGGGTAGCTTTGAGAACGGACCAACTAACTCGGTCGAAAGGCCTTCTCCGCGTCAGTAGACAAGAATATCATGGGAAGGCCTTGTTTTTTTGAGTACCAGAGGAGATGTAGGTTGCGGACCGTATTGTCCCTTGCCTCTCTGAAGGGGACAAAGCCGACCTGGTCTTGATGGATTAAATGTGGGAGATAGCGGTTTAATCTAATGGATAACATTTTGGCAAAAATTTTAATGTCCGCATTCAAAATAGATATGGGTCTGTAATTAGTGATGAGGTCTGGGGACTTATTTGGCTTCGGGATTACAGAGATATGCGCTTGGAGTGACAGGGGGGGAAGGAGGAGTTGTTATCAATCTCAGAGAAGTGGGATAGGAGAGGAGGGGCCAGGACATCACAAAATTTGGAGTAGTATGAGTGGCCGAAACCATCTGGGCCCAGTGCTTTCCCGGGGGAAAGAGAGAATGGCTGTCTGAAGTTCCTTCAAAGTGAAGGGAGACTCTAGATCAGATTTTTGGTAGAAGATAGGAAACTTTTATCAATATTCTGCAGTAGCAGACAATGGGATAGTTAGTCAAAAGTAGATTTGTGAGGTCAGAATTAGAAAGTAACTGGCTAAAAAAACACCAACAGATTACAGGGAACTATCCATGTACTATATGCTCAAATGTAGAACATTTTCGGCAAATACTGGTAAACAATTTGACATTAGATGTTTTTCTAATTGTAACACAGTAGGGGTTGTCTATCTTTTACAGTGCTCCTGTCCTCTGTTCTATGTTGGAAAAACTAAACGGATATTCAAGGACAGAGTACAGGAGCACAGGGATGACATCCTCTATGAAAGGGACACGAGTGTGGCACGTCACTTTAGGGAGGCACACAATAGCAGTACTGTATCTCTAAAATTTGTAGGAATAGATAGAGGAATAACAAATGGAAGAGGAGGTGATGAAAACAAATGCCTTTTAAAAAAAAGAAGCTAGGTGGATGTATACACTAAATACAGTCTCTCCACATGGCTTAAATGAAATAATAGAGTATGCATCTTTTCTGGGCTAATAATCAGCAACTCAAAATTTGTCCAAAAATTTCATTGTAAAACCCTGTTGATGTGAGAATTAATTTATGAAAACTGACAAATTTCCTGCCTGTTTAACAAATGAAAAAAGAGAATATCTTATAAAACAAAGATCCCGTTGTCTGCTACTGCAGAATATTGATAAAAGTTTCCTATCTTCTAACATGTTGATTTAAATATTTAAATATAACACTACTTTACAACTATAACCTACCAACTATCCCAATAGGTGTAATTAGAAAGAGTGATATTTGTATAACAGTGCACATAGGTTTTGGTTTGATGCAGCAGTTTTTAAATACAATGTATCACGTATATTTCTCTAGACTATAATATGGTAACATTGAAAGAGGCTTGGCTTTAGTAACCAATGATTGGAATTGGTAGCACTAAGTTAATCACGCCCACATCACTAAAAACCAACAAAAGTCTAGAGACACAGGTGATATAGAGTCCTGACGAGGCCCCTGCTTTCGCTCAGCATTGTGGGGCGAAACCCGCGTCGACTGACACTTACAAACAGCTAAAGCTTTTTTTTCTGAAGCCCGGAGGAATAAGTACACAGGCAACTACATTTTACCCACCTCAGTCGGGGTCTCTTTGAGCAACGAGACACGACTATATATGTGAAGGAGGATTCAAAAGTATAAGACGTCGGAGGTTGCTGTCCCGGTCTTGTTAAAGTGCCTGGAAAAGAAATATCTGGTCTTCACTTACCGCAATACATTTCAAGGTTGCATTTGTCATCGGTTTAAGCAACAACTGAAATCGGTTGTAACCATGTCTAATACTTCCTTGCTGGCTAAAGAGGATGCTCTTACCTCGAATTATTAGCCGGCTATACCTGACCTATTTATCGGATAAAAGCAAGATCAAGCCTACAACATCTTGAAATATATACCATTAACTCCTGGAGGATTTTGTCACCTTGTGTCTCAGCCTTGATTTAATAAGGACTTTGAGTTCCTTAAGGCCTTGTTCTACTTACATATCCCAGGGAGGACATTATCCATCATATTATTCAGGTTGTATATAATATGTCTTTGGTGTTACCAGTTTTTTAACACTATTGTCACTATTTGTTACATATATAACCGATAAATGTTACCAACATGGAATGTATTACATTTGTTGTTGCCATCAAAAACTACTATAATTAGCTAGTCTTTTAGTCCAGTATTTGCTATCCACTGCAGTGGTATATTTATCTAGCTTACTGGTTTTGACAGAATGCTTTATGCCTTTCTTAGTGATGTCTTTATCTGTAAATACAATTGCTGCATATTTCTGATCCTGTGTGCACTTGTTTGGTGGTCATTAGAAGGTCCCTCAGCCATATATCTATGTCTTAGATCAAATATAGGAAAACCATTTTCCATTGAGTGCTGCAATCCCGCACCTATTCAAAGTATCTCATATAGTCTTACTGTGCTATATTCTCTATCTAAATGACTCTGAATTAATAACTACTTTTGGGGGTCTGCACCTGGTCCAAATACGGCTAAATACCATTTTGACTCTTTTTGCAATCCAGGTATAAAGTCCTAATCCTGTAATCAGGAAGGCCCTGGCTATCCTCTCCCAGCTATATTTGTAATTTATGTCTAAATATATATATATATATATATATATATATATATATACAGGGAGTGCAGAATTATTAGGCAAATTAGTATTTTGACCACATCATCCTCTTTATGCATGTTGTCTTACTCCAAGCTGTATAGGCTCGAAAGCCTACTACCAATTAAGCATATTAGGTGATGTGCATCTCTGTAATGAGAAGGGGTGTGGTCTAATGACATCAACACCCTATATCAAGTGTGCATAATTATTAGGCAACTTCCTTTCCTTTGGCAAAATGGGTCAAAAGAAGGACTTGACAGGCTCAGAAAAGTCAAAAATAGTGAGATATCTTGCAGAGGGATGCAGCACTCTTAAAATTGCAAAGCTTCTGAAGCGTGATCATCGAACAATCAAGCGTTTCATTCAAAATAGTCAACAGGGTCGCAAGAAGCGTGTGGAAAAACCAAGGCGCAAAATAACTGCCCATGAACTGAGAAAAGTCAAGCGTGCAGCTGCCAAGATGCCACTTGCCACCAGTTTGGCCATATTTCAGAGCTGCAACATCACAGGTGTGCAATACTCAGAGACATGGCCAAGGTAAGAAAGGCTGAAAGACGACCACCACTGAACAAGACACACAAGCTGAAACGTCAAGACTGGGCCAAGAAATATCTCAAGACTGATTTTTCTAAGGTTTTATGGACTGATGAAATGAGAGTGAGTCTTGATGGGCCAGATGGATGGGCCCGTGGCTGGATTGGTAAAGGGCAGAGAGCTCCAGTCCGACTCAGACGCCAGCAAGGTGGAGGTGGAGTACTGGTTTGGGCTGGTATCATCAAAGATGAGCTTGTGGAGCCTTTTCGGGTTGAGGATGGAGTCAAGCTCAACTCCCAGTCCTACTGCCAGTTTCTGGAAGACACCTTCTTCCAGCAGTGGTACAGGAAGAAGTCTGCATCCTTCAAGAAAACCATGATTTTCATGCAGGACAATGCTCCATCACACGCGTCCAAGTACTCCACAGCGTGGCTGGCAAGAAAGGGTATAAAAGAAGAAAATCTAATTACATGGCCTCCTTGTTCACCTGATCTGAACCCCATTGAGAACCTGTGGTCCATCATCAAATGTGAGATTTACAAGGAGGGAAAACAGTACACCTCTCTGAACAGTGTCTGGGTGTGGTTGCTGCTGCACGCAATGTTGATGGTGAACAGATCAAAACACTGACAGAATCCATGGATGGCAGGCTTTTGAGTGTCCTTGCAAAGAAAGGTGGCTATATTGGTCACTGATTTGTTTTTGTTTTGTTTTTGAATGTCAGAAATGTATATTTGTGAATGTTGAGATGTTATATTGGTTTCACTGGTAAAAATAAATAATTGAAATGGGTATGTATTTGTTTTTTGTTAAGTTGCCTAATAATTATGCACAGTAATAGTCACCTGCACACACAGATATCCCCCTAAAATAGCTATAACTAAAAACAAACTAAAAACTACTTCGAAAACTATTCAGCTTTGATATGAATTAGTTTTTTGGGTTCATTGAGAACATAGTTGTTGTTCAATAATAAAATCAATCCTCAAAAATACAACTTGCCTAATAATTCTGCACTCCCTGTATATATATATATATATATATATATATATATATATATATATATATATATATATATATATATATATATATGAAATGTTTTAATTAACAAGAGAAATCATCCAGAGTAGATCAACCAGGATGAAAAAAGACAGCGATTTCAGCACTCTTTTTGAAAAATATTTTTTACTAGCGTAATAGTAGAGATAGATAGCAAGGGAGTTGGCAGAGTAGGCCCGTCCCCCCACGCAATGTGAAAAGTGGAATATATACAAAACAGTTATTTAGATCAATTGCAACATATACACATCATAATAATGGTATTAACTGTGTCATACATAATACACTGAACCTGACCGGTCAGGGGATGTGCGAGTAAAAATGTTTGAGAAATACTTATATCAACAAGTAAAGTGATAGCAACATTGGTATTACAAGGCATGTCATTCTTTCTACACCCTGCTGCACACAGCACCCCATGAAAGAGGTCACAGCTGTGCAGGTAAATGAAAAGTGGGATCTAAGAGAGAAATGACAGTCAAGGTATCTGTGTACAAATGGAACATTATATACAGAGGGAAGTGCGCTGCAAGGACCAACTACACCCAGCTGCTACCGACACCTCATAGGCTGAGGTATGTGTTGCCGGGCAGGTTTGAAAAGTAGGATCTAAGTGATCAATGCAGTCGAACCCTCAGGATATGCACAATAGTGTGTAAGCATAACAATCAGTTTTACATATAGCATGTGCAATTCATCACACGCAATCTGGATGCAATGCTATAGGCGGTCATAAATATGAAATGAATTTCAAGCAATGGTATAGGCATATGCGGTTAATAGCTATTAACCTCATATGCCTATACCATTTTATTTGTGTGTACAGATGTTTTTACGTATTTATATCTGTATATATATATATATATATATATATATATATATATATATATATAGAAAAAATAACTAGATTTGTTAATGAACTACACAATGAGACAAGCCCAGAGGCTTGTTTACCCACAGAAAACCTCTGAATTACATTGTTTCCAATGCAGCAAAGGATTCTGGGTAAGATATGCAAATTAAGTACACAATGACACACCTTTTTACTTCAGTCTGCTTTTCAGCAGGTTCCCTTTACGCCAAAGTATCGCTGTTCACACAGCTTATAGACTTAGCTATGGTTAGTGCAGTGATTCATAACCATCCCAGGACAGCTGTTTTGTGGTTTTTGCCACTCATCAGCTGGGAGTAGGTTAGAATCACTGCTGGGTGAAGTTGATTCAGGGCAGAAAACAACAACATTTTAAATTAGGGGGAGATAAAAGGTGAGTTTAAAATCCTCCACTACGCTCAAAATATAGAAAAAATAACTCATTGTGTAGTTCATTAACAAATCTAGACAAGCCCAGAGGCTTGTTTACCCACAGAAAACCTCTGAATTACATTGTTTCCAATGCAGCAAAGGATTCTGGGTAAGATATGCAAATTAAGTACACAATGACACACCTTTTTACTTCAGTCTGCTTTTCAGCAGGTTATCTTTACGCCAAAGTATCGCTGTTCACACAGCTTATAGACTTAGCTAGGGTTAGTGCAGTGATTCATAACCATCCCAGGACAGCTGTTTCGTGGTTTTTGCCACTCATCAGCTGGGAGTAGGTTAGAATCACTGCTGGGTGAAGTTGATTCCAGGCAGAAAACAACAACATTTTAAATTAGGGGGAGATAAAAGGTGAGTTTAAAATCCTCCACTACGCTCAAAATATAGAAAAAATAACTCATTGTGTTGTTCATTAACAAATCTAGACAAGCCCAGAGGCTTGTTTACCCACAGAAAACCTCTGAATTACAGCTTTGATATGAATTAGTTTTTTGGGTTCATTGAGAACATAGTTGTTGTTCAATAATAAAATCAATCCTCAAAAATACAACTTGCCTAATAATTCTGCACTCCCTGTATATATATATATATATATATATATATATGAAATGTTTTAATTAACAAGAGAAATCATCCAGAGTAGATCAACCAGGATGAAAAAAGACAGCGATTTCAGCACTCTTTTTGAAAAATATTTTTTACTAGCGTAATAGTAGAGATAGATAGCAAGGGAGTTGGCAGAGTAGGCCCGTCCCCCCACGCAATGTGAAAAGTGGAATATATACAAAACAGTTATTTAGATCAATTGCAACATATACACATCATAATAATGGTATTAACTGTGTCATACATAATACACTGAACCTGACCGGTCAGGGGATGTGCGAGTAAAAATGCTTGAGAAATACTTATATCAACAAGTAAAGTGATAGCAACATTGGTATTACAAGGCATGTCATTCTTTCTACACCCTGCTGAACACAGCACCCCATGAAAGAGGTCACAGCTGTGCAGGTAAATGAAAAGTGGGATCTAAGAGAGAAATGACAGTCAAGGTATCTGTGTACAAATGGAACATTATATACAGAGGGAAGTGCGCTGCAAGGACCAACTACACCCAGCTGCTACCGACACCTCATAGGCTGAGGTATGTGTTGCCGGGCAGGTTTGAAAAGTAGGATCTAAGTGATCAATGCAGTCGAACCCTCAGGATATGCACAATAGTGTGTAAGCATAACAATCAGTTTTACATATAGCATGTGCAATTCATCACACGCAATCTGGATGCAACGCTATAGGCGGTCATAAATATGAAATGAATTTCAAGCAATGGTATAGGCATATGCGGTTAATAGCTATTAACCTCATATGCCTATACCATTTTATTTGTGTGTACAGATGT
The DNA here is from genome assembly GCF_027579735.1 of Bombina bombina. Classification (NCBI taxonomy): domain Eukaryota; kingdom Metazoa; phylum Chordata; class Amphibia; order Anura; family Bombinatoridae; genus Bombina; species Bombina bombina. The sequence continues at coordinate 1,276,558,642 of NC_069500.1, forward strand.
TTTTACGTATTTATATCTGTATATATATATATATATATATATATATATATAGAAAAAATAACTAGATTTGTTAATGAACTACACAATGAGACAAGCCCAGAGGCTTGTTTACCCACAGAAAACCTCTGAATTACATTGTTTCCAATGCAGCAAAGGATTCTGGGTAAGATATGCAAATTAAGTACACAATGACACACCTTTTTACTTCAGTCTGCTTTTCAGCAGGTTCCCTTTACGCCAAAGTATCGCTGTTCACACAGCTTATAGACTTAGCTAGGGTTAGTGCAGTGATTCATAACCATCCCAGGACAGCTGTTTTGTGGTTTTTGCCACTCATCAGCTGGGAGTAGGTTAGAATCACTGCTGGGTGAAGTTGATTCCGGGCAGAAAACAACAACATTTTAAATTAGGGGGAGATAAAAGGTGAGTTTAAAATCCTCCACTACGCTCAAAATATAGAAAAAATAACTCATTGTGTAGTTCATTACCAAATCTAGACAAGCCCAGAGGCTTGTTTACCCACAGAAAACCTCTGAATTACATTGTTTCCAATGCAGCAAAGGATTCTGGGTAAGATATGCAAATTAAGTACACAATGACACACCTTTTTACTTCAGTCTGCTTTTCAGCAGGTTCCCTTTACGCCAAAGTATCGCTGTTCACACAGCTTATAGACTTAGCTAGGGTTAGTGCAGTGATTCATAACCATCCCAGGACAGCTGTTTCGTGGTTTTTGCCACTCATCAGCTGGGAGTAGGTTAGAATCACTGCTGGGTGAAGTTGATTCCGGGCAGAAAACAACAACATTTTAAATTAGGGGGAGATAAAAGGTGAGTTTAAAATCCTCCACTACGCTCAAAATATAGAAAAAATAACTCATTGTGTAGTTCATTAACAAATCTAGACAAGCCCAGAGGCTTGTTTACCCACAGAAAACCTCTGAATTACATTGTTTCCAATGCAGCAAAGGATTCTGGGTAAGATATGCAAATTAAGTACACAATGACACACCTTTTTACTTCAGTCTGCTTTTCAGCAGGTTCCCTTTACGCCAAAGTATCGCTGTTCACACAGCTTATAGACTTAGCTAAGGTTAGTGCAGTGATTCATAACCATCCCAGGACAGCTGTTTCGTGGTTTTTGCCACTCATCAGCTGGGAGTAGGTTAGAATCACTGCTGGGTGAAGTTGATTCCGGGCAGAAAACAACAAGATTTTAAATTAGGGGGAGATAAAAGGTGAGTTTAAAATCCTCCACTACGCTCAAAATATAGAAAAAATAACTCATTGTGTAGTTCATTACCAAATCTAGACAAGCCCAGAGGCTTGTTTACCCACAGAAAACCTCTGAATTACATTGTTTCCAATGCAGCAAAGGATTCTGGGTAAGATATGCAAATTAAGTACACAATGACACACCTTTTTACTTCAGTCTGCTTTTCAGCAGGTTCCCTTTACGCCAAAGTATCGCTGTTCACACAGCTTATAGACTTAGCTAGGGTTAGTGCAGTGATTCATAACCATCCCAGGACAGCTGTTTCGTGGTTTTTGCCACTCATCAGCTGGGAGTAGGTTAGAATCACTGCTGGGTGAAGTTGATTCCGGGCAGAAAACAACAACATTTTAAATTAGGGGGAGATAAAAGGTGAGTTTAAAATCCTCCACTACGCTCAAAATATAGAAAAAATAACTCATTGTGTAGTTCATTAACAAATCTAGACAAGCCCAGAGGCTTGTTTACCCACAGAAAACCTCTGAATTACATTGTTTCCAATGCAGCAAAGGATTCTGGGTAAGATATGCAAATTAAGTACACAATGACACACCTTTTTACTTCAGTCTGCTTTTCAGCAGGTTCCCTTTACGCCAAAGTATCGCTGTTCACACAGCTTATAGACTTAGCTAAGGTTAGTGCAGTGATTCATAACCATCCCAGGACAGCTGTTTCGTGGTTTTTGCCACTCATCAGCTGGGAGTAGGTTAGAATCACTGCTGGGTGAAGTTGATTCCGGGCAGAAAACAACAAGATTTTAAATTAGGGGGAGATAAAAGGTGAGTTTAAAATCCTCCACTACGCTCAAAATATAGAAAAAATAACTCATTGTGTAGTTCATTAACAAATCTAGACAAGCCCAGAGGCTTGTTTACCCACAGAAAACCTCTGAATTACATTGTTTCCAATGCAGCAAAGGATTCTGGGTAAGATATGCAAATTAAGTACACAATGACACACCTTTTTACTTCAGTCTGCTTTTCAGCAGGTTCCCTTTACGCCAAAGTATCGCTGTTCACACAGCTTATAGACTTAGCTAGGGTTAGTGCAGTGATTCATAACCATCCCAGGACAGCTGTTTCGTGGTTTTTGCCACTCATCAGCTGGGAGTAGGTTAGAATCACTGCTGGGTGAAGTTGATTCCGGGCAGAAAACAACAACATTTTAAATTAGGGGGAGATAAAAGGTGAGTTTAAAATCCTCCACTACGCTCAAAATATAGAAAAAATAACTCATTGTGTAGTTCATTAACAAATCTAGACAAGCCCAGAGGCTTGTTTACCCAGAGAATTTAAAATCTTCTGGTGAAGCCATTTCTTTGTTGATTTGGATGTATGCTTTGCGGCGTTGTCATGCTGAAAGATGAAGTTCCTCTTCATGTTCAGCTTTCTAGCAGAAGCCTAAAGGTGTTGTGCCAATATTGTCTGGTATTTGGAACTGTTCATAATTCCCTCTACCTTGACTAAGGCCCAATTTCCAGCTGAAGAAAAACAGACCCAAAGCATGATGCTGCCACCAAAATGCTTCACTGTGGGTATGGTGTTCTTTTGGTTTTATGCAGTGTTGTTTTTGCCCCAAACATATCATCAAACCAGAACACCTTTTGCGACATGCTTTTGGGAGACTTCAGATGTGTTTTTGCAAAATTTAGCTGGGCTTGGATGTTTTTTTTTTATAAGAAAAGGCTTCCGCCTTGCCACTCTACCCTATAGCCCAGACATATGAAGAATACGGGCGATTGTTGTCACATGCACCACACAGCCAGTACTTGCCAGACATTCCTGCAGCTCCTTTAATGGCGATGTAGGCCTCTTGGCAGCCTCCCAGACAAGTTTTCTTCTCGTCTTTTCATCAATTTTGGAGGGACGTCCAGTTCTTAGTAATGTCACTGTTGTGCCGTATTTTCTCCACTTGATGATGACTGTCTTCACTGCGGTCCATGGTATATCTAATGCCTTGGAAATTCTTTTGTACCTTTCTCCTGACTGATACCTTTTGGAAGCTCTCTGCGAACCATGGCCTTTGCTGTAGGTTGCGACTAAGAAAATGTCAGGAAAGACCTACTAGAACAGCTGAACTTTATTTGGGGTTAATCAGAGGCATTTTAAATGATGGCAGGTGTGTAATGACTCCTATTTAACATGATTTTGAATGTGATTGCTCAATTCTAAACACAGCTACATCCCCAGTTATAAGAGGGTGTGCTTATGCAACCATATTATTTTGGTTTTTTATTTTTACTTCCCTCCACCTAGAAGTTTCTGTTTGTTTTTCAATCAAGTTGTACAGTTTATAGGTCACATTAAAGGTGTAAAAAGTTCTGAAATGATTTATCTTTGTCTAGACTTGTGTAGACTTTGTATATCCACTATATATATATATATATATATATATATATATATATATATATATATATATATATATATGTATGTATATATATATATATATATATATATATATATATACACATATTAGAGCCCTTTCCAGTCAAATACTTTGCCATATCCTTTTTAACCCTTATAAAACCATTTTATTAATATTAAAATTATATTTTTTATTTAAAAAAAAGTGTGTAGATGAGTGTAATTCTTTATTTTAATACATTTCTCATGAGTTATGTGAAAAACATTTTTTAACCCTTACACTTCAGATCTCAGGTTGAGCTGAATATTTTTGCGAAGTTTCGGATTTCACTTGAGTGCAACTTATAACTTTCAACTTGTAATATTAGTGCGTTAGCTTGTTCGCGACATCCATTGAAAGAATAGGCTTTGCTAAAGCGATGTCGGCCATGCTAATGCTTCTCTGATAAATGTGATTTACCATGGACTGTAATATCAAGTCATGTGATAATGTTAGCATGGTCTAGTGATCATTAGCAAACCACTTGTAATCTGGCCCATAGAAAAGTAGTCCAAATATCAGTAATTGTATGTACATTTTTATGTACGATTTTGCTTTCACATCCTTATACACCATTTGGCTCCCAGGATATGCACTAAAGTTAGTGACGGTCCTGGGTGCCAAGGGGTAAGCCCCCTGTTAGCGTGGCCAGGGACCTGGCAAGAAGAGGATTGGGTTAGAGCGCTCTCCAGAGCACATATAATTTTAAGCCTTTAAAATTGATTTAAAAGAAATGAATAAATACTGATGAATTTCAGCAGTATTTTTTAGTTTTCTTTAAATTTTGAAGGTTCATTCATTCGGTCATTCATTTTTGTTTGCAAAAAAAGAATGCACATCTCTAATATACAGTATATGTGTGTGTATACATGTATGTTTATACATATATACAAATATAAACACATAAATACACAAATACATATATATATAACTATAATATATATATATATATACAGGGAGTGCAGAATTATTAGGCAAATGAGTATTTTGACCACATCATCCTCTTTATGCATGTTGTCTTACTCCAAGCTGTATAGGCTCGAAAGCCTACTACCAATTAAGCATATTAGGTGATGTGCATCTCTGTAATGAGAAGGGGTGTGGTCTAATGACATCAACACCCTATATCAGGTGTGCATAATTATTAGGCAACTTCCTTTCCTTTGGCAAAATGGGTCAAAAGAAGGACTTGACAGGCTCAGAAAAGTCAAAAATAGTGAGATATCTTGCAGAGGGATGCAGCACTCTTAAAATTGCAAAGCTTCTGAAGCGTGATCATCGAACAATCAAGCGTTTCATTCAAAATAGTCAACAGGGTCGCAAGAAGCTTGTGGAAAAACCAAGGCGCAAAATAACTGCCCATGAACTGAGAAAAGTCAAGCGTGCAGCTGCCAAGATGCCACTTGCCACCAGTTTGGCCATATTTCAGAGCTGCAACATCACTGGAGTGCCCAAAAGCACAAGGTGTGCAATACTCAGAGACATGGCCAAGGTAAGAAAGGCTGAAAGACGACCACCACTGAACAAGACACACAAGCTGAAACGTCAAGACTGGGCCAAGAAATATCTCAAGACTGATTTTTCTAAGGTTTTATGGACTGATGAAATGAGAGTGAGTCTTGATGGGCCAGATGGATGGGCCCGTGACTGGATTGGTAAAGGGCAGAGAGCTCCAGTCCGACTCAGACGCGAGCAAGGTGGAGGTGGAGTACTGGTTTGGGCTGGTATCATCAAAGATGAGCTTGTGGGGCCTTTTCGGGTTGAGGATGGAGTCAAGCTCAACTCCCAGTCCTACTGCCAGTTTCTGGAAGACACCTTCTTCAAGCAGTGGTACAGGAAGAAGTCTGCATCCTTCAAGAAAAACATGATTTTCATGCAGGACAATGCTCCATCACATGCGTCCAAGTACTCGCGTGGCTAGCAAGAAAGGGTATAAAAGAAGAAAATCTAATGACATGGCCTCCTGGTTCACCTGATCTGAACCCCATTGAGAACCTGTGGTCCATCATCAAATGTGAGATTTACAAGGAGGGAAAACATTATACCTCTCTGAACAGTGTCTGGGAGGCTGTGGTTGCTGCTGCACGCAATGTTGATGGTGAACAGATCAAAACACTGACAGAATCCATGGATGGCAGGCTTTTGAGTGTCCTTGCAAAGAAAGGTGGCTATATTGGTCACTGATTTGTTTTTGTTTTGTTTTTGAATGTCAGAAATGTATATTTGTGAATGTTGAGATGTTATATTGGTTTCACTGGTAAAAATAAATAATTGAAATGGGTATATATTTGTTTTTTGTTAAGTTGCCTAATAATTATGCACAGTAATAGTCACCTGCACACACAGATATCCCCCTAAAATAGCTATAACTAAAAACAAACTAAAAACTACTTCCAAAACTATTCAGCTTTGATATTAATGAGTTTTTTGGGTTCATTGAGAACATGGTTGTTGTTCAATAATAAAATTAATCCTCAAAAATACAACTTGCCTAATAATTCTGCACTCCCTGTATATATATATATATATATATATATATATATATATATTTACATATACACCCATACACATATTTTATATATATATATATATATACTGTGTATATATATATATATATATATATATAATATAGCTTTTTCTATTCAAATACCGTGTTATGTACCATATAACGTATTAATTTATATTATTAATTTTTATCATGTAGTGTATATAAGTGTAAGACTTTATGTTAATACATTTATGTTGTGTTTGGTGCACATTTCTTTAAACCTTTACACTTACGCTGGACCTTCATTCACGCAAACTTAACGCACACTAATTTAGTTTGTGCTCGAGCAAACACATTTACTTTTAACTTGTAATATGCACGCAAGTTAGTGTGGTTGCGATATTGGTTATTGCAACCCACATTCACAATAGCATGCCACTTGTAACCTAGCCCTTAAGTGTTTTTTTTGTTTTTTTTTATATATATAATTTATTTATTGTGAACAGCATGGTATATGTTTACATGACATAACAGAAATAATAAAAAGAACACATATTTCTTGTGATGTACAGGATTTTAAATCAGGTATGACCAGAAATTAGATATATATTGTGCATATACAAAAAAAAAAAAACCCTGTATACATATGTAGGCATATAATAACATATATTTTTGACCCCTTGTTTTTGCAGTTATACCAAAAATTATTCGTACATTAGTAACCTTTAATATTGTGATGCAGGAAGCAGTCAGTGAAAAAAGGAGAAAGAGGGAGAGAAAAAAAAGGGGGGCGGGAACTCCCAGTCCCCCTCTTCCATCTTTGTTGTTAACATCTCAATATACCTTTTATTCCAGCCAAAACTCTGGGAATTCACCTGTTAGTACCGACATACAAAAGAAGTCTGATTTCTTAAAGATAACTACTGTTTGTTTCTGTATGCCTTCCGAGAAGAAACGGATAACCTTGAACCATTTAATAAAGAATCTCTTAACAGCTAGTTCTTGTGTAGTATCTAACTCATATTGTTCCATGCTAATTTGTAATAAGATTCTCCTGCTAAATTCTTTTATGCTTGGACTTCGTTTAGATTTCCAGGAACTTAGAATCATATTTCTGCCAGTTAATATAATTCAATTATTATTTTCTTCCTTATATGTTTTCTCGTGCAGAAATATTATATCCAGTGGTTCTAAGATCAGTGGTCTTTCTAGAAATTTATTTAACCAATAATTAACCTTGGACTAGAATTCCCTAACCTTAGGGCACATACAAAAACAATGCTTTATATCTGCCAAAGGATATGAGCATCTAGAACAGCAAAATGGCTTATGCGACCATTTGGAGATTCTAGCTGGAGATAGGTATGCGTTGTTAATCAACCCCATGTGTGATTTTTTTCCATGTTTTTACCTTACTGCAGTTATGTAATGTCTTCAGGCTCTTAAGAACTCTGTCTACTGATAGTTCAGTAAAATCTAGTGTCCATTTAGAATGAATGATTTCTACATTTTCTTAATAAAAATCTTATCCCAAATAGCGATTGATAGCTGTCCTGCTTTATACAGGGTAATACCTTGTTCTATTCCTCCTAAAGACCAATCCCTGCCGTATTTCTCTACCAATTTAAAATAATACTGTCTAATCTGGAGGTAGGCATAGAATTATTTTGTTGGCAATAAGTATTCTTGGCTTAGGCTATCAATGATTTAATTGTACCCATACTCTGATCCTCTATCTGGTGTACAAACTTTAGACCTTTCTGGTTCCATTTTTTAAAGGTACTAGTCACTAAGCTTGGTACAAATTCTGGATTCCCCCAGATTGGTAGATATATTGACATATGCGTATCTATTTTCAGTTCTTGACTAAAAAATTTCCAGGCTTTGATTTACATAAAAAAAAAGTTTTCTAGATTTAATATACTCGGGGATATCTTTTTCTGCTATGTGTAGTAACCCTGGAAGGGAAATTGATGGAATCATTTTTCTTTCAATTTGTAAGTGTGTAATTATATTTTTCTCTGTAATCCAATCACAAGCTATTTTAATCATAGAAGCCCAGTTGTAAAATTTAATATTAGGAAATCCTAGACCACCATAATCCTTATTCTGCATCAATTTACCCATTGCAATTCTCAATTTTTTCCCTTTTCAGAGAAATTGGGTACATTTCTTATAAAAATTCTTTGTCTTTTTCTTTTATTAGTAAAGGAAGATTTTTATAAGGAATAGTATCTTCGGAAAGATAATAATTTTAATCAGATGTATTTTGGCAGAAAGGGCAAGTCTTTCAAGGTTATCTATAACTGATTTCCAGAGTTTATTATAGTTTATCTGATACCATTCTGTCAGATTTCTACTTACATATATACCTAGGTACATAAAATGATTATTTGCCTCTTTAAATGGATAAGAATCCCATAGAAGCATTTACAACCATTTGTGCCATGATTGCACAAGCAGTATGTAAGTAATTTCAGTAAAAAAAAACAAAGTTTGTGAAAAAATTAACAATTTAGCAAAAGGGACCTCAATCAATACCTTGGGTTGCCTACTTTAAAAATATAAATAGTTTTGACAGGTAATTAAAAAACCCCAAAAAAAACCAATGCTATATTTCTGTTTAAATAACAAAAATGCTAAACATTCTACGGTATTTTGGGCAAGATTTTCTCTTAATGTCTCTGTAGTAAAGGGGTTACATTTGCAGTTGATCACATTTTGGGATCATATTTGTGCAAACATACATTTCCTGCTCGTTTCAATGTCTAGTTAAATTTTTTTAACAACATATTTATACTAAAAAAATACACACCTAGATTATGAGTTTTGCGTTAACAGGGGTGCGGTGCTAACGAGCAGTTTATGCTCACCACTCACTTACAGACAATGCTGGTATTGCGGGTTTTTACAAACCCGGTGTTAGCCGCAAAAAAGTGAGCAAAGAGCAAAATTTTGCTCCACATCTCACCTCAATACTAGTGCTGCTTACGTTAGCGGTAAGCAGGTAAAACGTGCTCGTGCACGATTTCCCCATAGGAATCAATGGGGGAGAGCAAGCTGAAAAAAAACCTAGCAGCGTAAAGCTCCTAACGCAGCCCCATTGATTCCTTATGGGGAAATTAAATGTATGTCTACACCTAACACCCTAACATGAACCCCGAGTCTAAACACCCCTAATCTTACACTTATTAACCCCTAATCTGCCGCCCCCGACATCGCCGACACCTTCATTATATTATTAACCCCTAATCTGCCGCTCTGGACACCGCCGACACCTACATTTTATTTATTAACCCCTAATCTGCCGCCCCCTATGAGGCCGCAACCTACCTACATTTATTAACCCCTAATCTACCGCCCCAACATCGCCGCCACTATAATAAAGATATTAACCCCTAAATCTAAGTCTAACCCTAACCCTAACAACCCCCTAACTTAAATATAATTTAAATAAATCTAGATAAAATTATTACAATTAACTAAATAATTCCTATTTAAAACTAAATACTTACCTATAAAATAAACCCTAAGCTAGCTACAATATAACTAGTAGTTACATTGTATCTAGCTTAGGGTTTATTTTTATTTTACAGGCAACTTTGTATTTATTTTAACTAGGTAGAATAGTTATTAAATAGTTATTAACTATTTAATAACTTCCTAGTTAAAATAAATACAAATATACCTGTAAAATAAAATCTAACCTAAGTTACACTAACACCTAACACTACACTATAATTAAATTAAATACGTAAACTAAATACAATTAATTACAATTAAATAAAATTATCTAAAGTACGAAAAAAACAAACACTAAATTACAGAAAATAATAAAAAAGCCCCCCAAAATAAAAAAAAGCCCTACCCTACACTAAATTACAAATAGCCCTTAAAAGGGCCTTTTGCAGGGCATTGCCCCAAAGTAATCAGCTCTTTTACCTGTAAAAAAAAGTACAAATACACCCCAACATTAAAACCCACCACCCACAGAACCAGCGCTACTCTAAAACCCACCCAATCCCCCCTTAAGAAAACCTAACACTAACCCCTTGAAGATCACCCTACCTTGAGAAGTCTTCACCCAACCGGACAGAAGTCCTCAACAAATCCGGCAGAAGTGGTCCTCCAGACAGGCAGAAGTCTTCACCCAACTGGGCAGAAGTGGACCTCCAGATGGGCAGAAGTCTTCATCCAGACGGCATCTTCTATCTTCATCCATCCGGCGCGGAGCGAGTCCATCTTCAAGAAATCTGACACAGAGCATTCTCTTCTAACGATGGCTGACAACTGAATGAAGGTTCCTTTAAATGACGTCATCCAAGATGGCGTCCCTTCAATTCTGATTGGCTGATAGAATTCTATCAGACAATCAGAATTAAGGTAGAAAAAATCCTATTGGCTGATGCAATCAGCCAATAGGATTGAACTGGCATTCTATTGGGTGATTGGAACAGCCAATAGAATGCCAGCTCAATCCACCCAGTCTTCACCCAACTGGGCAGAAGTGGACCTCCAGATGGGCAGAAGTCTTCATCCAGACGGCATCTTCTATCTTCATCCATCCGGCGCGGAACGAGTCCATCTTCAAGACATCCGACACGGAGCATCCTCTTCAAATGATTGTAACTTAGGTTAGGTTTTATTTTACAGGTAAATTTGTCTTTATTTTAACTAGGTAGTTATTAAATAGTTATTAACTATTTAATAACTATTCTACCTAGTTAAAATAAATACAAAGTTGCCTGTAAAATAAAAATAAACCCTAAGATAGCTACAATGTAACTATTAGTTATATTGTAGCTATCATAGGGTTTATTTTATCGGTAAGTATTTAATTTTAAATAGGAATAATTTAGTGAATTGTAGTAATGTTATTTAGATTTATTTAAATTATATTTAAGTTAGGGGGTGTTAGGGTTAGACTTAGGTTTAGGGGTTAATAACTTTATTATAGTGGCAGCGACGTTGGGGGCGGCAGATTAGGGGTTAATAAATGTAGGTAGGTTTCGGCAATGTTTGGGCTGGCAGATTAGGGGTTAATAAATATTTAAATAGTCTTTGCGATGCGGGAGTGCGGAGGTTTAGGGGTTAATATATTTATTATAGTGGCGGTGATGTCCGGTTCAGCAGATTAGGGGTTAAAAAAAATATTTTAGTGTTTGCAATTTGGGAGGGCCTCGGTTTAGGGGTTAATAGGTAGTTTATGGGTGTTAGTGTACTTTTTAGCACTTTAGTTAAGAGTTTTATGCTACGGCGTTGTAGTGTAAAACTCTTAAGTACTGACTTCAAAATACGGTATCAGTCTTGACAGGAGAGGCTGTACCGCTCACTTTTTAGAAGACTCGTAATACCGGCGCTATGCAAGTCCCATTGAAAATATAGGATACGCAATTGACGTAAGTGGATTTGCAGTATTTCCTAGTCTGGCCAAAAAAGTGAGCGGTACACCTGTACCTGCAAGACTCGTAATACCAGCTGGTGTTAAAAAGCAGCATTGGGACCTCTTAACGCTGCTTTTTAACCCTAACGCAAGACTCGTAATCTAGCCGATTGTTTGTTCATTGCTTCTGTTTCAGGGAATGATATTTTTTGTTAATTGCCCCTTTAAATAGTAATTAAAGTTTGTGCACAAATACTCCTTTACAGATCCTTTAACCCTTTGTTTACTTCTTCTTTACAGAGTGGACCAGAACTTTATGGTTTGTTTTTTTCACAACTAATACATTAGCTTAAATAAAGAGATAAACGATTATTACTTAATTTTTGGCAAAAATAAAAAATAAAACTCTCCATACCATGACCGAAAATGTAGCACTTCTATCTAATGCCTTTGCTAAAACTAGATTTCAATATTAGTGGTTACAAAATCTAGAGTTGAAATACTGAAAAGAAAGAGTATAAAAAGCTTTCGGAAAGGGTCATTAAATATTAATTAAATATAGTAAAAATAAACGGCTTTAAAGAAATATAATTGCTCCACTGACCTGAAATGAATCCAAAATGAGCATAGAATGTAATGGAATTTTTCATTGATATGATATTCTGATATTGTATGAATATAATTTGTGATAATATGTTTTAAGAGTTTACCTTCATTAAGCATTCCTTTTCCATACATTATGCAAACTGTTTTCACATTAAAGCAGAGATCTATTTTTCAACAGCTTTATTAAACTCTTTATATACAATATTTCTTAAACAAAATACATTATTTCCCCTATATAAAAGCAAAAATGTATTAGTACAAACCAAAATTAAAAAAAAAAAAAATGGTATAACCATTTGCCCTGATTAATGCTTAGGGACCGATTTATCAAGTGACTGTCCGATATTCTGGTGAACTGCTTGTGTAATGCCGCCCCCTGCAGATTTGCGGCCGCTAGCAGGGGGTGTCAATTAACCCGATCATATACAATCGGGCGGATTGATGTCCGCAGCCTCAGAGAAGGTGTATGAGTTAAGGAGCTTCTTAATAACTGTTTCCGGTGAGCCTGAAGGCTCGCACGGAAACAGCTGCATTGGGGCTGATTGACAGCTTGTTAAATCGGCCCCTATATCTTTGTCATTCTGCAGGATTTTAAAATCTACATTATTCCAGCATTCCTTTAGAGCATACCAGAGAGTGCCTATAGATTTCACAGTGCGTCTGATGATCAAAAACTAATCAACATTGAGATAATGACACAAAATCTTTTTTTTTTTTTTAGAGAGTTTTATTGCAATGTATGTGTCTCTTATTCATATCCATGACAATGCATAATGAGGTGAACAGCTCTCAAGAAAAAATTTGCCTTTCTAAAATTATTAATCACAATTAAAATTAGAAATCATATTACTGTTTAAGCATCTTAGATAATCTCACCACCAGTGCAGAGAACTTTAGATCACTTAGCCCAGTGTGTTTCACCTTTTACCTTTTCAAATGTTCCCAAAGATTTTTAATGAGGTTAAGGTCAAGTGATTGTAGAAGGAAAAGCTATGCACATTACTACTTTTTGCCCTTTTTTGGATTTCAGATATGCCTGTCACAGCTTCAATGTGTACTTAGAGTTGTCGTCCTACTAGAAACTGAAGCATTTTAAGCCCGAAGGGATGGCATGCCTCTGCAGAATAGAGTGGTACTTCTCTTTGGTCAAAGTGCAAGTTACCAACTTCAAGCAACCCTTCCCCACGTATTAATATTTCCTTTCCTGGGCCATATATGTTTGTACATTTTATACATGGTGGTGTTAACTCTGTGAGTGCAACCAAAAATTAAAATTTTTGATTTGTCAGTGAACAAAATGTTTTTCCAGTCTATCACTGTGAAATGTATATATTGTCTGGTCCATATGAAATATTTAGACTTGTTTATTTTTTACTTGAAATGTTTTAGAGACTACTACTTGCTCAAAAAGAACACACTTTGCCATTTAGTGCTTTTGATTACTGAGGTAGGCCGTTCCTGGTTCAGCTGGGCTTGAATTTCGGAGATATATACTTTTCTAATGATGTTAGCTTGATGTACGTCTCTTTCATGGTACGGTTACTTTATATCTGCCCGGCCTTGCTTTGAACAAAAATGATTAGGTTTTAGAAAATCTGCCCCTTAACAACTCACATGTGTGCTAGGATATTATGCTTTTTTTAAAAAAAAAAAAGTTTTCCAAAGTTATGTCCAAATGCCGTGTACGGATGTTAGTTTCTTTCCAATTTTTTTCCTCCATTGTCTTTTATGTGGGAATACGTGTTTGCGACAAGTTTGGCTTTTTGCGTGCATCACGTTAGCGCAAAAACTTCCTACTTTAAATACAAATGCTACCCGATGCATGCAAAAAGCATACTTCTAGTTCAGTTAGCGCGGGAGCTTGAGCATTAAATACCGCTCCACTTAAATTTTCATTGAAATACTATTCTAAACTTATCAAACACTATACATAGGTTTCTATAGACTTTTTTTCTGATGGTGCAAAAAAGTAAAATGTCCTAATAATAAAATCAATATAGATAAAAAAAACACATCATGCACTTATAGTCATCCGTTTATTTTTTTTTCACAATACAGAAAGTATCTAGAGAGATAAGTAAGCATAATTTTTACATCAACCATACAATCTCTAGGTTGGAAACTGTGAGTCATAAGATATATGACAATTTAGAATCTTGATGCTTTGATGGAGAGTTTGATAGAGTTATTTTAACTCATTTTCATTTGACCCATAAAAAAGTTGATCAAGCTATTAGGAAGAGGATTAGGGTTCTACCAACATAAAAGCAAGATCCTGATATTGTCACTAATCTAGGTAACATAAAAAACAAAACAGTAATATACTCTTTAATAACATTCACATCATATTTTGTACACAGCTTTCATATGTTTCATTAAAGAAGAATCTGTACAATGTGTAGTAAATTGATATATAAGAAAGACTCTTGAAGGTGAAGTTGTGGTAAATTAGAAAGTGGTAAAGTTTATTATCTTTGTGATATATGATATATTGTCCAACATGAACAGAAGGCCAATAAAGGCCTCAAGTGTTGAATGTTGGTAAGGAGGGTATTAGTGAAGGTTTATTGATTCCCATATAAACATCATGTCATAAGACAAGTCTAATTTATTTTTCCAAAAGTAGAAATGTCTTTCTAATGATATGTTGAGAATAGCAGACTATGTTCTTATGAGCAGAGAGCTATATTTAAGGCAGAACCTCACTTGCCTTTTTCTCCAGAAAATAACACACTACCTCTTGATCATAAAAGTGCTACAAAAATGGCACTGTGGGCAGCTTTTAACCAGCTTCTTAAGGGAAGAACTGAATTCAGTGGCTAGTGGTATTGAGGTCCACTTGAGGAAGAGCAGCTACCATCAGGCACACAAGGCAATGCTATAAGCTGTGGACTGAAGGGAATTATGTGCAAATATCTTACTTTTGCCACTATAGTTATAAGCTCTAGAGTATGTGCCACCTTAAGAAAAATGTGCAGCATTCAAGTGGGGGGCACCCTCTGGATACCCATGACTGCAACAATGTTTTTTGTAGTAATTAAAAAAACTTAAAAATACGCCTTGGAAGAGCATTAAACAATGGAGTTGAATGACAAGGTAGTACATGATTTTGTTGTAATATAAACGTTGTTGTGTTTTCAGTTTGTTTAAAAAAAAGTGTTTTACTAGAGATGCAAGAGTTCAAAACTTTTAATATAGATTAGGAGTTTCCTCCCTTTTGTAAGCAGCATATCAGTTCAGATCTCTGATTTCTGCTATTGGGAGGTGCTTGTGTAAAATTAGTGTGTGTTCATCCACATAGCAACCAAAGGGAGGCAGTGTAAGTTAGAGAAAATTATAAATGTCTGTTGTATTTCTGTTACATTATATTGCTTTTGCTATCAAGTGATTACATTGATTTGCTGTTATTATGCACACATATTAACACATAATATATATGTAAATAAGCATATACTGTACATATATATTTAAAGGAACAAACAGTTCCCACAGGCATTTCAGTGCAGTTTTTTTTTTCTAACACCCCACACCCATCTCTTTTAACCCATAAAAACTGCCTAGTGCATTAGATTTTATGGGGATATTTTTATTTTGAGAGCATTTAGGGCACTTTTAGAAAATTAACGAGAGA
Organism: Bombina bombina; assembly: GCF_027579735.1. Classification (NCBI taxonomy): domain Eukaryota; kingdom Metazoa; phylum Chordata; class Amphibia; order Anura; family Bombinatoridae; genus Bombina; species Bombina bombina. Next base: position 1,276,574,425 of record NC_069500.1, read on the forward strand.
TCTGCTTGAGGTAGCAATAACCAGCCACTTGTAATGGCAAGTTATTTATCGCTCGCCCATAAACATATATAAAATAGGAAGAGATCCCTGCTAGTGGAATTCAACTCAGAATTTAATTTCTCATAAAATGTTAATTATCCAATGAAATCCATAGTGAAAAAAAAAAGCTTTGCAATGCACCTTTTTATTTTTAATTTTTCCTACTTTTATGTAATTTAACTCTTAAAATTAAAATTCTCCCCAGTAAGGCTGGAGTATATCCATAGAATTCAGAACCCTGACCCTAATTGGCCACAACATAAACCACACACAAAGTTGTACAAGGGTTGGGTTACAGCATTTCTGCTAAACAGTCATTAATTTCTAATGCATATAAAAATATTATTATTTAGAAACGTGCAAAAAGAAAATGCTCTATTATGCAATGGGATTAAACAAGTAGGACTCTATCACAATCTATTGGCTAATGCTTTTTCAACTCTTTTTCAGGCTACAAGACTACTTTTCAATATGTCATGATCCCAATAGCACATTTAAAACACAGCTTAAAATGTCTTAATTGCTGGAGTTTGCAATACGCTGTTGGAAGACCTTGATAATTCTTGCAGCATTTTAAAATAAGATGACATACTGGGTTCATTCTAAGCATTTAGGGTCAGATTATGAATGGAGTGCAAATTAACACTTCTGTTTGAACGTTAATTGCCCTAGAAATAAGCTTTCCGAGCTCATCTGGTTGCACTTGTATTATGAGTTGAAAGTAAACTGTTTTGGCACTCGCGCTAACCCAACAAGCGCAAAAAGCCAAAGTTAGCACATGATGTGCACATTCCCGTATTATCCCATAGAAGTCAATGGAGAAAAAAAGTGGGGGAAAAAACACCCCACTCTCACACAAACCCGATCAAATATTCTTATTTATGCTAACCCAACATGAAAATATGAATATTTCACATTCCAATGTTCTTTAGATAGCAGAATATGTTCTATTTATTCAGAAATATGTATTTCTATATCGTGTCAACTCGTAATACAAAAGCCCAATGAGCGCCAACCCTCGCGATATACCCCTTATCGCTCAGGAGCAAACGTATTATGACCCTTAATAATTAAAAGACTGTTAAAAAAAGAACTACTTCATAATCAACAAACATGTAACATTCGACAGTGCAGAATAGTTCAATCCGAGACCAGAGGAATGAACTATAGACAACAAAAACGGAGGCTGCATAAGGAATTCTAACTTTCCTAAGGATGAAATGCAAATAATAAACTTGTTCTCTTTTAATTTAAACCTGGCACACATCAGCCTGCTCAAAAAGGAACTTTTCTTTCACTCATAAACTCTCCTTGTAAAAGATCTACATTGCTTTGCGAGGCAGGTGGTACTGTTCTAGGTAATAAGGGATAGGCAGGATAAGAACCTTGCGTAAGATCCGTAAGAACTCACAAACCTAGAAGAACTTTTAAGGGAAGCAGGAGGATTAAGTAACACACAACAAGAAATTACTGGTCAAGGGGACACAATTCAACCAACTTTAGACTTAAATGTACCTATATGCTATCTCTCTCCCAAGTGTCTGTTGTTAAATTATTTGAGAAGGCTATAGAAAAAGAGATTGAAGCACTAGAGGTAACAGGAATTGCAGATGAAAATCTCACTAGGAGAGAAAGACAGGATCTGAATAGTGATTGCCCCCAATTTAATCATAAAACCAGCTGCTAAGGGTGGGGATCTGGTCTTAAAGGGACACTCAAGTCAAAAATTAAACTTTCATTATTCAGATAGAGCATGCAATTTTAAACAACGTTCCAATTTACTTCCATTAACAAAATGTGCACAGTCTTTATATATTTAAACTTTTTGAGTCACCAGCTCATACTGAGCATGTGCAAGAATTCACAGCATATACGTATTTACATTTGTGATTGGCTGATGGCTGTCACATGGTACGTGTATGCATTTGTGACTGGCTGGTGACTGTCACATGGTACAGGGGGAGTGGAAATAGACAAAACTTTTAAAATTGTCAGAAAAAAATCTACTGCTCATTTGAAGATCAGACTAAGTGCTATGGCATTGTCTTGGTATCTTGCATTTGTTGATTATGCAAATCTACTGTGTTTACTGGTCCTTTAATATATGAAACCTAATATATGTTTGAAGTAAAAAGGCAGATGCTGAATATAAATCAGTACTGTAGTCTTTTGGAAAAATCTACTTCTAAAATCCATCCTTCTTTGTTCAAGCTATTGAATGATGCCATATGTGCAGAGATTATAACATTCAAAAAATTTAACCGGTATATCCGGTGATGCCTGTTTTTTACTGTATTACAAAAATACATAAAAATGTGGCCAACCCAATTATTGCTGGAATTAGTAGCCTAACAGAAAATCTAGGCAACTACATAGATATATTTCTATGTCCCTTCCTCAATATCATGCCTTCTTTTGTGTTAGATATATCTGATCTGCTGCATAAACTTGACAGAATAACAGACGGCTAGATTACAAGTTTTGCATTATGGTGCGGTATGGCTATACTGCTGAAAAATTGGCCATTGCCCATGAAATGGAAGGCAACGCATATTACAAGTCACGGCGGTATAGCTAAGCCGCAAGCATTTTAGCCTGTAACGCAACGTCCATTCCACACTCAAAAAATGATGTTTGAGTGCAGGATTTTTCATAGCGCCATATTGCAGGTTGTGTGCGGTCCGGCTAAAATGCTTGCGTTACAGCCTATACCACCACGATCCATTCCACGATCTGAGACCAGTAGTTATGGATTTTGCAAAACAAAAATGTTTCACAAAACTCATAACTAAAATGTTACAAAGTACACTAACACCCATAAACTACCTATTGACCCCTAAACCGCCACCCTCGTGCATCACAAATACTTTATTAAATGTATTACCCCTAAAGCGCTGCCCACCCCCATAGCCAACACTAAATAAAGCTTAACCCCTAAATTAACCCCTAAACTGCCGGCCCCCACATCGCTTATACTAAACTAAACCTATTAACCCCTAAACCACCGTGCCCCCACATCGCCAACACTAAAATAAACCTATTAACCCCTAAACCTTCAGCCCCCCACATCGTAACTAATAAACTAAACCTATTAACTCGTAAACCGCCGGCCCCCCACATTGCAAAAAACTAAATTAAACATTAACCCCTAAACCTAACAACCCCCTAACTTTAAATTAAAAGTTGTGTGATATAGTGAGCGCTGGGAAGCTTAAAAGGACTGTGAGGTATGGATATGTTAAAAATGGAATGTATTTATTACAGTTAATATACAATGAAAATACAATATAATACATACAAATTAAAAAGCTTCTAAAATTCTTCCTAAAATCTCTATGGATCCATGAGATATAAGTCTTAAGGATATAGTGTTACCTATATCTGTGGTGTTGGAACAAATATTACGTTAGCTCCGACAACAGTCTAAGACCATAGTATTATGGTCTATAAAGTGCAGTTTAAGCACAGATATTTACAAACAGCAGATGTGATGTAAATGGACAAAATTGGCGTAGTACAATGTCAATAATACAGATGTCAACAATACAGATGCAGTATAAAAGTATAAGTGATAGAAATACAATATAAATAAAAGTGTAGGAGAAATCCAATTATGTAAAAATGGAAATAAAATTTGTTGAATAAATGAAGAAATTTATATCTCTCAAATAGTTTCTTAAAAAATGTCTCTTTGGAAAATCACAGTGTTCCAAAAAAAAAAAAAAAAAATATATATATATATCAGAGTGTTCCACAAAAATTGCAAAAGTGTTCCACAAAAATTGTAAAAAATTAATCCACAAATAAATATCAAAGTGTTCAAAAAATATGGTGGGTAAGTGCGTTCAAAGAAATCCTAGATGATTAACTTCCAAAATAAACTCCAATAGCTGTGGTAGACGTGAAGGAGATTATAAGAATGCAGAATATAAAAAATATATAAAAAATGTAGAATATAAAAATGCAGAAGAAAAAAAAAAAGTACAATAATGTGGCGGGTAGGTCCAAAGTCCTCCTCCTAATCTGTGGGTGAAATAAAGTGCAATAGTGTAATAACGTCTAGATGTGGTATAATAAAATCAGAAATTTGCTCACCAGTATGTCGACGCGTTTCGGCCCTCCTAGGCCTTTCTCAAGACAATTGTCTTGAGAAATGCCTAGGAGGGCCGAAACGCGTCGACATACTGGTGAGCAAATTTCTGATTTTATTATACCACATCTAGACGTTATTACACTATTGCACTTTATTTCACCCACAGATTAGGAGGAGGACTTTGGACCTACCCGCCACATTATTGTACTTTTTTTTTTCTTCTGCATTTTTATATTCTACATTTTTTATATATTTTTTATATTCTGCATTCTTATCATCTCCTTCACGTCTACCACAGCTATTGGAGTTTATTTTGGAAGTTAATCATCTAGGATTTCTTTGAACGCACTTACCCACCATATTTTTTGAACACTTTGATATTTATTTGTGGATTAATTTTTTACAATTTTTGTGGAACACTTTTGCAATTTTTGTGGAACACTCTGATATATATATATATTTTTTTTTATTTTTTATTTTTTTTTTTTGGAACACTGTGATTTTCCAAAGAGACATTTTTTAAGAAACTATTTGAGAGACATAAATTTCTTCATTTTTTCAACAAATTTTATTTCCATTTTTACACAATTGGATTTCTCCTACACTTTTATTTATATTGTATTTCTATCACTTATACTTTTATACTGCATCTGTATTGTTGACATCTGTATTATTGACATTGTACTACGCCAATTTTGTCCATTTACATCACATCTGCTGTTTGTAAATATCTGTGCTTAAACTGCACTTTATAGACCATAATACTATGGTCTTAGACTGTTGTCGGAGCTAACGTAATATTTGTTCCAACACCACAGATATAGGTAACACTATATCCTTAAGACTTATATCTCATGGATCCATAGAGATTTTAGGAAGAATTTTAGAAGCTTTTTAATTTGTATGTATTATATTGTATTTTCATTGTATATTAACTGTAATAAATACATTCCATTTTTAACATATCCATACCTCACAGTCCTTTTAAGCTTCCCAGCGCTCACTATATCACACAATTGTAGTCACATCCCAAGTCCACTAGGGGACTTTTGCCAGTGAGCATAAGGCTGTAAAATACTAGCGCTCGGTCTACCACACACACGTTTTAAATTAAAAGTTACAATATAACTATCTTAAAATAAATAAAAAAATACCTGTGAAATAAAATCCTAAATTACAAATTTAAATAAACCTACTACGAAAAAATTAAAAAAAATCTAACATTACAAAAACAAAAACGCTAAAATTACAAATAAAAAAAAAACACTAAGATTACAAAAAATAAAAAATAAAAATATCCAAAATCATAAAAATTACACCTAATCTAATAGCCCTGTAGAAACAAAAAAGCCCCCCAAAATAAAAACATCCCCTAACCTAACAATAAACTACCAATAGCCCTTTAAAGGGCCTTTTGTAGGGCATGGCCCTACATTAAATAGCTGTTTTACCTAAAAAAAATTACAAAGTCCCCCTAAAAGTAAAACCCCCCACCAACCAACCCCCCAAAATAAAAAACCTAAGTCTAAAAGAATTCTAAGCTACCCACTAAAGGGGCATTTGTATGGGCATTGCCCTTAAAATGGCTTTCAGCTCTTTTACTGCCCATCAAAACCCTAATATAAAAAAACACCCCACATTTAAAAAAAATAAATAAATAACTCTAACCCCAGAAAATCTACTCACTATTCCTGAAATCCGGACATCCATCTTCATCCAGGCGGCGACATCTTGATCCATCGCGGGGGCATCTTCTTTCTTCATCCCGGTGTTGCAGCGCTGTGGCAGTGCAGATCATCTTTGCCGGCGGAGTGGACATCCGGCGTGGAGGATCCTCTTCCAGGGCCGGCGCTTGCATATAGGCAAGATAGGCAACCGCCTTATTGCGCAAAAGCAGTGGGGCGCAAAATTGGAGAGAAGTGATTTTTATTTTTTTTTAATCAGTGGCGGAACGGAATGAACTATATACAAACTAACTTAGTCAGTATCGCCGGTATACACTCCTCCTTCCTAACCTATGCGTGGCGCTCTGTAATTCTGTTACCCACCAGACCTCCAGTCTCCCTCTTACATGATCCCGGCACTGTTACACAGCACTACAGAGCATTTGCAGAAGTCCTGGCTTGCAGGTACGGTCTCTGATTCATACAGTGCCGGTGCGGGGATGATTCTTGGGCCATGTGAGTGACTCAGACCGACACCCACCCAGACCGGGTCCTGTACTGAGTGAAGACAGCCTGAGACAGCAGTGAGGTAGGATGGCGGGTCCGAGTCTGAGGGCAGCAGCAGCTGGGCAGGCGGGCTTGGAGGGCCATGTGAGTGACTCAGACTGACATCCACCCAGACCGGGTCCTGTACTGAGTGAAGACAGCCTGATACAGCAGTGAGGTAGGATAGCGTGGCCGGGTCTGAGGGCAGCAGCAGGCGGGCGGGCTTGGAGGGCCATGTGAGTGACTCAGACTGACACCCAGCCAGATGCTCCAGACCAGGTCCTGTACTGAGTGAAGACAGCCTGAGACAGCAGTGAGGTAGGATGGCGGGGCCGGGGTCTGAGGGCAGCAGCAGCCGGGCGGGCTTGGTGACTGACAACTATACTCAAAGAATACTCACTGGATCAAAATAAGTTGTCAGTTGCTTAACCTATGCATGAAAGCAAATTTAAAAACGCAATATTCTAATGTTTGCACAAACAAATATGGAACTGGTTTTTTTATGTGTATTGATAGTGATAAAACAGGTAGTATTTTTATCAAAATAACCTGTAATACAATGGCATGCAATAACTTCTGGGAGACATTCCAATAAACTTTATTGCAGCATTTGAAAAGGTTTGAGACACACTTCTACTTTTTATTTTGTGCAGGAGTTTAAAATAAATAAATATTGTCCCTAGTATCATACATGTTAGTAAAGTATACTGAACACAGTTTTGTTTATTAAGTGCCTGTTGTTCCTTTATGACATATCTCTGTATTTATAGTATACTGTAGAATGAGGATAGCTTTTTGGTTCAAACCATTTGGAGATTAAAGCACATATTTTGCATTTTGTTCTTTAATGAAGACCAATAAGAACTTCTGGGAGTAACTTAGCACAGTTCAAAACTACATGTATCTTACCTGAGATTATAATTTTTTTTCTATGAATCACTTTATAATTATCATGATTATAGAGTATATTAAACTAAGTAGTTTACACTCACTGGGGGGTAGTTATCAAGCCGTCAACCTCAAATACGCTGGAATTCCGCAGCGTATTTGTGGCGAGGCTGATTCGCCTTAGTTATCAAAGGCTAGAGACCGGCAAAAGTAGAATTTTGTGACGTAAACTTTGATCCGCCGGACTCAGTCCGACACAGATCGATTCTTACGTCACTCCAGATGTTCCGCACACAAGTGCGGCACAATCTGACTACTTTTGCTAGTTATCAAAAAACTAGCAGGTACGCTCGGAACTTTTACGGCCCAGCGTACCTGGTTTTCAAACCGCCACCTTGGAGGCCTTGGATCCCTGGGAGTCTGACCATAGCGAAAGTACAAGTTCGCTGCTGCCAGACATCCCATTCATTCCTATGGGAGCTGTCTACACCTAACACCCTAAACTGTACCCCGAGTCTAAACACCTCTAATCTGTCCCCCCTACACCGCCGCAACTAAATAAAATGATTAACCCCTAAACCGCCGCTCACGGAGCCCACCGCAAGCTACTCTATACATATTAACCCCTAAACCGCCGCTCCCGGAGCCCACCGCCACCTACATGATACCTAGTAACCCCTTATCCTTCCCCCCCTATACCGCCGCCCTCTATAATAAAGTTATTAACCCCTATCCTGCCGATCCCACACCTCGCCGCAAATAAATAAATAGTTTAACCCCTAAACCGCCACTCCCTGACCCTGCCGCAACCTATATTAAATTTATTAACCCTAAATCTGCCCCCCCTACACTGTCGCCACCTATAATACATTTATTAACCCCTATCCTGCCCCCCACTACACCGCCGCCACTGTAATAAAATTATTAACCCCTAAACCTAAGTCTAACACTAACCCTAACACCCCCCTAACTTAAATATTAATTAAATAAATCTAAATCATATTTCTATTATGAACTAAATTAATCCTATTTAAAACTAAATACTTACCTTTAAAATAAAGCCTAAGATAGCTACAATATAATTAATAATTACATTGTAGCTATCTTAGGATTTATATTTATTTTACAGGTAACTTTGTATTTATTTTATCTAGTTAGAATAGCTATTAAATAGTTATTAACTATTTAATAACTACCTAAAAGAAATACAAAATTACCTGTAAAATAAATCCTAACCTAAGTTACAATTAACACTACACTATCATTAAATAAATTAAATAAATTACCTACAAATAACTACAATTAAATACAATTACATAAACTAACTAAAGTACAAAAAAAAAAAAAAGCTAAGTTACAAAAAATAAAAAAAATAAGTTACAAACATTTTAAAAAAAATATTACAACAATTTTAAGCTACTTACACCTAATCTAAGCCCCCTAATAAAATAACAAACCCCCCCAAAATAAAAAAATGCCCTACCCTATTCTACATTAAAAAAGTTCAAAGCTCTTTTACCTTACCAGCCCTTAAAAGGGCTTTTTGTGGGGGCATGCCCCAAAGAATTCAGCTCTTTTGCCTGTTGCCTGCCCCCACAAAATGCCCTACCCTATTCTACATTAAAAAAGTTCAAAGCTCTTTTACCTTACCAGCCCTTAAAAGGGCCTTTTGTGGGGGCATGCCCCAAAGAATTCAGCTCTTTTGCCTGTAAAAGAAAAATACAATCCCCCCCAACATTAAAACCCACCACCCACATACCCCTAATCTAACCCAACCCCCCCTTAAAATAACCTAACACTAATCCCCTGAAGATCATCCTACCTTGAGTTGTCTTCACTCAACCGAGCAGCAATGGAACTGAAGAGGAGATCCGGAGCGGCAGAAGTGATCATCCAAGGGGCGCTGAAGAAATCTTCTATCCGGGCGATGTCATCTTCCAAGAGGCGCTGAAGAAGTCTTCTATCCGTGCGAGGTCATCTTCGATGCCGGGTCTTGAATCTTCATCCCGCCAACGCGGAACATCCTTCTTTCCTGACGGACTACCGACGAATGAAGGCTCCTTTAAGGGACGTCATCCAAGATGGCGTCCCTTCAATTCCGATTGGCTGATAGGATTCTATCAGCCAATCGGAATTAAGGTAGGAAAAATCTGATTGGATGATTGAATCAGCCAATCAGATTCAAGTTCAATCCGATTGGCTGATCCAGTCAGCCAATCAGATTGAGCTTGCATTCTATTGGCTGATCGGAACAGCCAATAGAATGCGAGCTCAATCTGATTGGCTGACTGGATCAGCCAATCGGATTGAACTTGAATCTGATTGGCTGATTCAATCAGCCAATCAGATCTTTCCTACCTTAATTCCGATTGGCTGATAGAATCCTATCAGCCAATCGGAATTGAAGGGACGCCATCTTGGATGACGTCCCTTAAAGGAGCCTTCATTCGTCGGTAGTCCGTCGGGAAAGAAGGATGTTCCGCGTCGGCGGGATGAAGATTCAAGACCTGGCTTCGAAGATGACCTCGCCCAGATAGAAGACTTCTTCAGCGCCTCTTGGAAGATGACATCGCCCGGATGGAAGATTTCTTCAGCGCCCCTTGGATGATCACTTCTGCCGCTCCGGATCTCCTCTTCGGTTCCATCGCTGCTCGGTTGAGTGAAGACAACTCAAGGTAGGATGATCTTCAGGGGATTAGTGTTAGGTTATTTTAAGGGGGGTTTGGGTTAGATTAGGGGTATGTGG